>NW_027203378.1:0-81867 GCF_024711535.1 Dipodomys merriami
CTTGTACATCTCATTGTTGCAATGGGTCAACCTATATCCCTGTTTAAACAATTTGTTTTTCCCTTCCCCTATACAAATTATACCAACATCAAATACAGTGAAAACAGGGGTTATACCATAGGGGAGGGACATACAAAGCAACAAAGAAATCACATGGTACCTTATAAATACATTAGAAGCAATAGCAAGCAAGAAAAAAAAACACAATTGTGTCCTTATCTTGGCATTCATTTCCCTTAACATAATCTTATCTGACCTTTTTCTGCTTGTCTCAGACATATTCTAGTTGTTGCAAATAAGGGAAACCACTTGTGGCTTTGTGCTGGTTCATTGGAGATGAGTCTCATAGACATTTCTGTACAGGTTGGCTTTGAGCTGAAATCCTCACATCTCCACCTCCTGACAGGTATTATAGACATGTGTACTTTACTGTTGCTCACATTTGCTACTGATAAATTTAATCCCAAGCACTGTATTTTAGCTATGAACTTCAGAAACAAAATTTTCTGGCTTTATTAAAATTTAAAATGAAATGTGCCTGCTTTTTTCTTTCTAAATAAATGTGCCTGCTTTTTTTTTCTTTTAAGAAATCCTTTATGGGGCTGGGAAGGTGGCTCAGTGGTAGAGCTCTTGCCTTGCATGCATGAGGTCCTGGGTTCGATTCCTCAGCACCACATAAGTAAAAAGAAAAAAGCCTGAATTGGCGCTGTGGCTCAAGTGGTAGAGCCCAGGCTCAGAGTTCAGGCCCCACAACAAGCCCCCCCCCAAAAGAAATCCTTTATATGCTTTAATTCTTATTTAGAAAGAACTTGGCTTCAGAAAGATTAATGAGAATTTTAAAATTTACCACCCAGCTTAAGAAATAAAGCTTGCATGAACACAGTCTTAGACTTCTTAAATCTAAAAGTATTCTCCAACTTGAATTTTTTCTGTCAGCTTTTACAACAAGGAAAGGAAATTGTTCCAAAGAATTATGACACTTGATACTTATTTGGCAAAAGTAGAGCATGACAATAGTAAAATACGGTTATTTTAAGGGGTTTGAAGCAAAGGAATACTTTGAATCTCCATAGTCTATTCAGATAGAATTTTAGAGACTTGGCATGGTCTTGGAGACACAGCGTTTGTAGGCATCCTTGAAGGACATATGTTCATGTCTGAAGTGTTGGATTCTTAAGGATGCCCAAGACAAAATTTAGTATCAAAAATCTGTGAACACAGAAAAAATAAGGAAATAACAAGGAGCACAAATCTGGAGATGAAATCTCTTACAGGACTTTGAATATATTAGAGAAAGTACAGAGAAAGACCAAGGTAGGCTGGCCAGCTTCGTATTTCCCAGATTTCCCTCTGTGTTTGATAAGAATGATTTTGTCTTAATATCACCTGCTTCAAGAGGTATTTATTATTGCTGTTGTTGTAGTTGTTGTTATTATTATTTGTGACATGGCTAAACTGCATGTTTTGCATGTATGTAGATTTTAATCTCACGGAAATTTCTTTGGTAGTGGAATCTTCATAGTTAATTGGCTCAAAATTATATCATTTAGAAGGAGCCTAGTTATAGGAAATGTACTCATTACCATATTCATGTAACTGTAAACCCTCTGTACAGTATCTTTGCAATAAAATATATACCAAATAAAAAGAAGTAGCTTAATATAATATGCCTAATTTCCTTAATAAATAAGAATGTTTGGACAAGGAGATAATCATTGAAAATAATTCAGAACAGAAAAATGATAGTAATCTAGAATTCAAGGAAAAGGAAGGCCACAACAGACCCTTTTAATACAGCCTAGAGCAAGAAGTAATCTTTACTTTTGTAGCTCCCAAAATTGTGAAAAAAAAAACCTATCATCCATCTATCTGACTGTCTGTCTGTCCTTCTCCATCTGCTTTTCTTTTTTTTTTAATTTTATTTTATTTGTGAACATACTGTACAGAGGAGTTACAATTACATGAGCAGGATAATGCGTACATTTCTTACCAAGCATTGCAGCCTCTTCCTTTGTTTACCCTTCACATCCCTTCCCAGCCTCCCCCCCTCCCACCCAATCCCAAACCTTCTCCTTCTCTCCCTTACCCCCCCCCCCCGCACTGACATTGCAAGCAGAAAAGGTCAGATAATGTGATGTCAGGAAAATGAACCCTTAGATGTGTATTTTAATGTTTTTTTTCTTTCGTGCATGTGTTTCTAACGCATTTATAAGATTATCTCTTTGTTGCTTTGTATGTCCCTCCCCCACAGTATAACCCCTGCTTTCACTATATTTGATGTCAGTATAACTTGTGGAGGAGATGGGGAAAAACCAGTTGTTTAAGGATACAGGTGGACCTGTTGCAACAATGAGAAGTATAAGTTGTCATGTCCATCTGCTTTTCTATATAACATCTATCTGATTTAGTTTAGGAAGTAGAATCATTAGCTTTATGCATGTTAAGTTCACTGAGCTACAGTCCCAGCCCAATTTCTGTAATCAGAGTTTCTGTTTGACTTCCTTACTGCACCTTTAGGGAATGGATACATGTGTGGGTCTTTCCCTTAGTACTAACTAGCAATAAGCAATAATAAGCCATAAACAATATAACACTATGTATTACTAGAAATAATGGAGCTCTCTTAGAATGCATAAATTTTATGCTTATCTAAGTATAATATGTTATAAAATAACTGTATAAGCATAATAAGCAGATATTTTATGTATCCTTTATTAGCACATGTTTCCGGAGGGAATATTTCCTGAAACCAGGCTGCATTGCCAGCTACACCTGACTAAATTTAGCTGGAGATCACAACAGATTATCTTCTTATCCCTCTACTTGCTTATCAATATATGGTTGTTATAGTCTAAACAATAATTAGAGGGCTAAATGCAAGATTCTTCATTGCTGAGTGCAGTCGGTAAATTTTCCTCTGATATACTGTAAACATTCAGTATGCATTTATATATCTTTTATAAATTCAGGAGAATTTTTGTTCTATTGTTTTCATTTTCTTTATGCCTTCTAAAACCAAGGTGAAACTTTGTCTTTCATTACTTTACCATTATCTTTTTCCTTAATATTCTAGTGTGTTCGATTGTTATCTTTATCTTTCCTGGTTTGGGCTTTATTTCTGAATTTTTGACTAATATCTGTCATTTTCTAAGTCATATAACTATGCTTTCTGTTTGCCCATCCCTTTTCTTTCATGTGACTTTCTCAGTAAGCTTGCACTTTGCCCAGAGTGGCAAAATATTCCAATGCTTGTTTCATGTATGTTGTAAGATCTTCTCAGTTTTCATCCCATTATCAACTGTTACTTGTTTTGCGGGAATCTCTAGCACTTTAAAATATTATCGCTGTATGAATCCTATAATTTCTGTTTCTTTTAAAAATATCCACTGAGGAGAAATTGCTTTACTCAGATTTTGTAATTATAGTCTATTTGGAGAAGGACAAGGGAAAGAATTTTCCACAGGTTGTTTATATTTCTCTTTTGGTCGGTATTTTCATTTCTGAATATTTATTTTTTATTTTTTCCAAAAAACTGGGATACTCAAAAACGGAGATAAAAGCTGAGACTTTTAACAAGTGGAAAATCCTTCCCTTCCATCTCTCTCTGGTGCTGTCTCTCTGTTCACATTTCTCTCTCTCTCTGTCTCTGTCTGTCTGTCTGTCTGTCTGTCTGTCTGTCTGTCTGTCTGTCTGTCTGTCCGTCTCTCTTTCTCTCTCATTCTTACCTCTTATTCGTTGTTCTCCCTTGTCTCCTTCCTGAAAACATGTGTTGTATCCAAATATTCACTTTTTTCTCATTTCTTAAATGCTTTTGATTCATTGTGGCTACATATTCAGTACATATGGCTCAGCTTGAGTCTGGATTTGTATACAATTTCCTCATTATATATTTGTTAATTTTAGTTGACAAATTAAAAATATGTATATTAAGTGATATATGCATATGTTGTACAAAGATTCAATAAAGATCATTATTTAACCAATATATTACTTTTTATCTTTCCATCTATCATCTATCTTATTTATTTGTTGCCTGATAGACACATACTCTGGTTCTTTTGTTCAGCTATTCTGAATATTACTAATATAAACATGACTGTTCAGTTGTGTCTCTATTGAATGCTTACTTATATTCCTTTGGATACATACCTGGGAGTTTTATAGCAAGATATATAGCAGTTTTAGTCTTTTGAAGACTCTTCATACTGTTTTTCACAATGGCTGCACTGACTTATATTTTATTCACCTCACATTAGTGCTGCTTGTTTTCTTAATGATTGCCATTCTGATTGTAGTGAGATGGAATATCTTTATCATTTCAATTTTTTATGACAAAGGATGTTGAGGTTTTTTTCTGTTTATTGGCCACATATGCTTCATTGAGAATTGTCTGATCATTTATTTTGTCCAGCTACAAACTGGATTCTTTTCTTCAGTTTTCAGTTGGTTTGAAATTTTTTAAAGTATAGTCCTTTACTTGACAAATAGCTAGAAAACATTTTCTTTATTTTATAGATTTTCCTTAGATTTGAATCCTTATTTGCTTTGATGTCCAGAAGTTGTTTAATTTGATGCAAAAGCATTTTCAATTTTTGCTCTTATTTCTTGAGCAATTTGCATTCCTTTCAGAAAGGAGTCTCAAATTTAACTACCTATTTACACATTTTAAAATAGCCATGCATAGTCATACATGTCTTAATGACAACTACTCAGAAGGGAAAATCAGGATGATTATGACTGGAGACTATTTCAAAGTTAATGATACTATCTAATAGACAAAATTAAACAAAAGTACTGCTGATTTGTTTCAAGTGGTAGAGTGCAAGAGAAAGACATTATCACAATGAAAGAAAAGGAGGAGAAAGTGGAGGAGGAGGAAGTAGAGAATGAAGAGGAGGAGGTGAAAGAAGGAAAAACCACAATAGTCTACTATAACTAGAATTGCCTTATTCTTCAATTAAGCGAATTCCCTTATTTTTGAATTCTGTATATCATCATGTGTTCAATAGTATCTTCAATAAAAATTTCTTTCCCTAAACTTCAAGATTTTTATGGAATCCAGTTTTCTTTCTCTTTTTAAATAAATCCTCCATTGTCTCTTCAAATAATTTATCACATATATTGTTTTCATTGCTCTCAACATATAAATATGTCTCTCTCATTTACATATCTGTACACATTTATTTTTAATATAGTTTATCTTTTTGTATTTTAAGAATAATACTTAATCTATACTCCATTCTTCAAATATGGAAGCCAGTCATCTATCTGGTTACTTTTTATGAACTTCATGTACAGGTTCAGAAGACAATCAGTCTTTCTTCATTAGTAGGTCATTTTGAGATTAATGGTATCACTCTCTATGAATCACCTATTATTAATAAAAATTATATTGATAAAATAGTAACCTGAAGGGATTCATCAGGGCCCATGCATTCGAAGAACCAACGTTGAATATTCTAATAATGTCAAAAGATCGAAACTGAGGAATGAAAAATGAGGAATGTTTGGAATGTTTATACCTGAGTTTTAAAATGAAAAAATGTACATGAATTGTGATACTAATATTGTAGAAACTTTGTGAAAAATTTGGCCAGGTTCTTATGAATTTTTATGTTAAATCTATTAGAGAACCCAGGAAAGATTTAAAGAAATACAACTTGTGCATACAATACGAATGTGTAATTAAGCATTTATAAATATATGTATGACTACATATGTGTAGATATATGTAGAAATGTTTCCTATAATAGCTAATCACTATAATATATTGTTATAAATTTATTTTAACTACTGGAACTAATATTTTGATTTCAGAGGTTTGTATTATTATAATAATACTTGCTTCACTATCAAGGTTTTATCATTTCATTGTCATTCTTAAATACCTTATTACAACTTTTTAATATTGCTAAGTGTGAAGGCCTTGAAAATCTAATATTTCATGTTTTTGTTACTGTCTGTCATGATGGCTGAATTCTTATTAGTGGGAAATCTTTTGAAAAAGTTTGTTTCAGTTGTGTTGAAGGAAACTTTAAAACATGGCTGCAAACATCCACCTTCTATCATGGCCATACAATGATCATGTTCTAACAGAACCAATATATGTTAAAACTTCAATAAAGCAAAGGATGTATAGATATTTAGAATGTAAATTATATATATATGTATATATATATATATATATATATATATATATATATATATATATAATTTGCTTGTGGCTAGGTCAGTGATTCTACATCCTACATCCTTTGCTTAATATTTTACATTTTTAACCCAGAGCTCAAAATAAAAAAAGACAAAAAACTCAAAACCAACTACTCTTTTCTTATTTTCCTGGTGGTAAGAATGTTCTTTACCCATGTGTTCTTTCAGTGTGCACGACTTATTTGATCGAATTTTAATGTAGGGGTCTGAATTGGTGCTCTTTCCTACACTTCAACATGTGCTTGATTTTCAGCTCAGCCTCTTTTGCTGGGCTTCGAATTTGCCCTGTTTTTATGGTATAATTCAATCAGTATATGAAAGTATGTTTTATGAATATATCAAGAATGTAGAATATTTTTACATTTCAATTCTTTCAAAAGATTATTTATATGAATGTAAAACACAAAATGCAACAGTCTGCCATTTTCCTAATCTGGATTTTAGAAGAGTCTTATTCTTCACATCATATTCTCCCAAATTGCCCTTGCAGTCAGTAGAGTGTGCTTAGCAGCTGTAGTCGGTCTGGGCATGAACACCAATCTGATTTGGCTAATAGACTGTGAACAAGCTTATACACTAGATCCAAGCAAACACTTTAAATGTATTGGAAAGGTTTGGCTATTCCTTCATCTTGAGCCCTAGAAGAGATAATATGTAGAAAAAATAGAGCTGTTTCAGCTGACAAGTGAAGTTTCTGTAAATACAAGCAAAAAGTAATTTTTTGCTGTTAGCTGCAATTGATTTGTGTTTCCTTGTTGCCATAGCAAAGAATGACAGATCAAGCAGAGTGATTTTCATTTCCCTTTGGTACTTATTCCTCTTGTACTGATAAGATTCAGACTCTGCTTTCATGAAAGTTTCCATTATTTAAAGCAGCCTTTTCAAATAATTTTTCAAATAATTTTCTGTGCTCCTAAATCGGAGACTTCTGGCACTTGCCAAACTACTTTGCCCATAATTATAATAATGGTCTCTTTTAATTAAAAACGACTTAATTGTATGTCATTTTTACATGATCTCCTATGTTTTATCCACTGAAGGAAAGGTATAATATACTCTTATGTCATTCATATGGTGCATGGTAAAAATATGGAAGGTTTTCCCTAACTTTTAAATCTAAAATGAAAACAAAATCCATTAGCTAAATTCACCCAAGATATTTCAAATAATCTGGCTTCTCCAGTGGACAACGAGGGCAAAGGATTCTCTTTGTTTTTCTTTGTTTAGTTCAGCTTAACATTTGTCAGCCTTGCTGATCTTTTAGAAGATAGACTGTTTTGTTGATTGATTCATTCTTACTTGATCTCCATTTAATTGATTTCTGCCCTAATATTTAATTATTTCTTTCCAACTACTCATTTGTGGATTGGAATGTTCATTTGAATTGTGTTTAGCTAATTATACAATAAGTTTTCAATTAACATGCCAGTTTATGACTACAATATCTCTTGACTAATGTTATCCTTCAATAGTTCAACCCTATCTCTCTTAGTTCCATTTTCACATATGAACAGACCAATGCCCAAATAGCTTCAAATAAACTATTAGGTTGATTTCTCTATTTATTTAAGGTGCATGTGTGGTTGTTTGTGGTTGATCATTTTCTTATGTAGGTATTTATAGACATAAACATTTTTTTTTAAATTACTGACTTTTACATTCCCAAAGGTTCCTGTATTTTTTAAGATTTTTATGGCCTAATACATGATCTGTTTTGTAGAAAGTTCCATCGATGACTAGAAAAATGTGTAATCTTCTACAGTTGGGTGAAATACTGTTTAAGGCATTTTATCCATGGCATTGTTTAGTTCTGAGATAAACTTGTTGACTTCTGGTTTGGATCTTTGTTTATTGATAAGATGTAAGTTAGCATTCATTAAACGCACTTGAACAACTCATTATTAGTATAGTGCTTTTCATCATAGTTAAGCTACAGAAGCAGCCAAGATGCCCTAAAACTGATGAATGGATGAATGATAGGAATATAAGATGGGCTCTGTTGGTTGGTGCGTGCCAGTGGATGGGAAAAGAAGGATGTAGGCAAGAATAGGTGAAGAAGGATGAATATAGTCAAAATACTTTACATACTTGTATGCAAACAGAGCATTGATACTTGTTAAAATGGGTTTAATGAGCAAATTATGAAGGACAATGATAGAGGAAGTGGATTTGATCAGGATACACTGGACACATGACAGAAAGTAGCATAATTAAGCCCATTTGCATCCATAATATATGCTAATAAACAGGGAAACAATAGACAATAGAGTATCATTCAGCTCTAAAGAAGGAAATTATGTGATTTTCAGGAAAATGAATGAAACTGGAGATCATTATGTTAATCAAAGGAGGCCAGCTTCAGAGGGGCAAATATGAAATGCTTTGTCTTATATGTATTGAAATGATATACATTTAAACAGATATATACATACACACATTATACATTCTTATATGCATATATATATAAACACACACACACACCCATAACAGAGAGAGGATAGAGAGAAAGAGGGAGAATTTGATTTTAATATTGGGATTGTTTGTGGAGACAAGTGAAGAGAAGGAAAGAGAATGAAGAAGGCTGAAAGATATTGAAATACATGTTTGTGTACAGTTATGAGTAGAATTAAAAATAAATAATAAAGTGAAGGAATATACATTATCATTATATCAAGAAAAATAAAATTATCCTGAAGTGAGGAGCACATCTTCTGTGATCTTTCTGTGCTACAGAGACCCAGATATAATCCATTTCAATCAAACTGAATGAAACAAACACATAACAAAATGTGGAACTAAAAAAGGGACTGTATTACAGGCACACTGAGAACAAGCCCTCAACCATCTTCCCCCAAGTGACTGATATAGCCGTAGTTGGTATAGCCTCACTACTAGTAACCTCTCATTAAAAATAATGCCAGATGGAATTTTTCAGTTTGCTTTGTTCAGAACCTAATCAATAATCTTAAATTTGTACCAAGATTCTATATCTTGAAATCAATGGGGAAAAAAGTATTAAGATTCAGTATCTTTCGTGACTCTCTAGGCTTCTTCTGGAATTGAATATCTACATAATGAAGTTTGGTCATTATGAGCAAGATCTAAATTCCATTCAGGAATATAACACTAGGTGTAAGAATTCAAAGCCAACTAACAATTCATTAAATTTAAGAACTGAAAAATTTCAGTTCCTGTGAATTTAACAAGTTATTTGGCGGGGGGGAAATTAACTGAACAGGAAGATTGCATACAGCAGCTGCTGCATTACTAGTGGAGGTATATTTATTGATTTAGGACTTTCTTAAACACCTGTATTAACTTGGTGAGAAAAAGTAGAGTTTTAGAGTTGTGGTATATACATTTCATTAGATAAAGTATTGCAATAAATTTTGTACAAACCATTACGGTATACAAATAACTTGGATAAATAAAAATTACACAAAACTATAGAAAATTTTCCCCAGCTTTCAATGCATAATTATAGATAAAGTGAACAAAATTTTCATTTATTTTTGCTTGTGATCTTCTACCCTACTTTAGTAATGTATAATTTTATTGTTATTTTTAAGGTGTGCACAGAGGAGTTATCATTTCATAAGTCAGCATATGCCTTTTCCTCTAGTTTTAAAAAATGTTTCTAATAGATCAAAATAACTTTTAGTATTTGTTTTACTATATGGTGATGACATGAACCTTCAGAGAACATAATATCCCTAATTCAGAACAATTACAAAGTAGATATTATAGTGGAATGAATAATTTGAAACAGAAAACTGAATTTACTGTAATATATGTTCTCTGAGTCTTCTCTTGGGCTAAAATAGGAATAATGTGCCAATGGAAGGTAGTGAAAAAAAGGAATAGTTAAAAAATGCTCATCTGGAGGTGATTGATGAAGATTAAAAATGAAACAAAATGATATCTCTGACAGTATTATTCACCACAGTTTCCATGTCAAAAAGAAATATGGGAAAAGAATGAGCAATATATGAAGCATGAATAGAAATCAGCCAAAACAAATATTCAACAAGAGAACAAATGGAACATGAAACACCCCGTCCTTAGTCTATGAGAAATAATAATTGAGAAGGTGTGTTCTCAGATGCACTGTGATAAATCCTGCATATAGAACGGGATCATCATGCAACAGAAATAAAACCCAGTATTCTGGGATAGGAAAGCTTTAGACATGATGATAAAACCAAATGATTTATTTATAACTTGAACAAGCAAAATATTCCTGAATTCATTCATGTATTACAACAAAAATGAAAACCATCATAGATTTTTAGGTTTATCAATATATATTATTGAATAGTATGCAGGAAAAGTTTACACACATCTTATGAATTCTATAATATGTGTATTTTTACAACATACAATTGATACAGACTTTAATTGTGACTCATGAGTTTATACTTAATATAAAATATTTTTTAGTTTTAAGAGACAAAGTTCTGATTATAAGTATCTAAATAACTGATTTTTTTTATTCCTTTCTCTACGTTTTACTTTTGCAAGTGCTTACACATTTGAGTTAACTGAATAAAGTGTTTATTCAACTGAATAGAATACTAGCAGGAAGAAGAGGATACATCCTCAGTGGACAAGAATGTCAGGAAGAGGGCGCTGTGGTTAGAGGTGAAATAGGGATGTGTGGGCAGATTGAGTCTAGTAGGTATATTGAGTGCAACTGTGAAATAGGTACTATAGTTGGATGCTTGTTGTCTCCAAAAGAAAATTGAAACCCAAATTCATATTTCTTAAAATTAAAGACCCAGAAAAAAGTATTTTTCAAGACATATGGGCCTATATATGGGCCTATATATGGGCCCATATATATATACATATATATATATATTATATATTTTTTATATAAATATATATATTATATATATAAATATATAAATATATATATTTATATATATATTATATATATATATATATAAAATGCTTTGAAATAATATTCCTTATCAGATCCTTTAATGTAATTTTAGGAGAATAATTATAATTTCAATAAATTATTAAGTATTATACATCTATAATATCTATAATTTATCATTACAATTGTTTAAAATTGGAGCATGATGGTACATAAACTTTTATACAAGATGCTAAGACATGAGAATTATAATGAGGTCAGCTTACACTACATAACAACTTTCTGTCTCAAAATTACCAAAATGATGATGATAATGATGATGATGAGGAGGAGGAGGAGGTGGAGGAGGATGATAAAACATTAGCAACAATAACACTTCTATATATATACTTTACAATTTTATATTATTTTAAAAGTCTAAGGCAGAAAGTTTTGTTTTAGGGTCAAAATATATACACATTTATAATAAATACAGTTATGCTCTAATATTCTTAGTGATCTAAAACAAAATGGCATACTACACATATTATAAATTATGGAAATAAGGAGTTCCGGGAAGATGGCAGAGGAGAAGCTGGAATCTGAACAAGCTCTCGCATAGAAAGCAGTTTTAGAGTTCCAGTGAACAGTCCTAAGCCAGAGAATCACACCAAGTGTGCCATCACAGGACAGAGAGTTAGACAAGAGAGGGGAAGCCAAGGAAACACATCAGCTGCCGCTGCGGCGGCAGGGTCGTGGCGGCGACCACCGCCGCGGTGTCATACCTGAGACACAGAGAGTCCAGGACGAAGGAGCCAGATGCAGCGGACGAGCGGATCCTACTCAACACCAACAAGAACCGACAAGGAGCGGACATCTTCATCCTGCTGTTTGCAGACCAGAGACGACCCAGGATCCAAGACTCGGCGTGAGTACAAGCCCGAAGTCCTCACTCCTTCTCAGGGAGCACAGGAGGGAAGGCCACCCCTCCACCCCCAACACCGGTGATCTCCATCTGGGATGGAGATCCTCCGACAAAGCTCGGAGGAGCTGCTAGCTCCAGCTCAGGCCTTGGAATAAAACGAGTCATTTAGCAGGTCACAAGAACTTAATGGCGAAGTGACCTGCCAGACTCAGCTCCATCCAGGGAAAAGTCACCCAGCTCAGGCGCCAGCCATTGGAGTGCCTTGCCTCACTGGGTAACCAGAGCCAGAGGCTGCCCCTCCCTCTAGCAGCCACCACAATCAATTGAACAACAGAAACCCTGAGAATGGATCCAGGCTGGGCGCTGTGAGCTTTATCACAAAATAGCCCCAGGGAAAAGCTACTGTTTGTTGAAAGGCCTCAACTCTACCCAGAACCTAGCCTCATCACCACATCACCCTCTTTTGTGATTCTCAAAGCAGATCACCCTTCCAGAAAACTAACCTGGGAGGGGGATCTCAAAATCTTGGGTAAAGCAGAGCATTTTTCTGCCTCTTCCAACCAACCGACTTAAGAAACCAATCAAGCCACAGGACCTCAAGCTGACCAGAGACTCCAACAAGAGACTGGTTACAGACAAAAGGGAGATACAGGATTCTTCCCACTCCTCCCCGCCCCCATAAAAATCTAAAGACTTTTTTTTCTTTTTTTTTTCTTCTTCTTCTTTTCTTTTTTTTTTTTTGCTTGTTTTTTGTTTTTTGTTACCTTATATATATATATATATATATATATATAAATTTTTTCCCTTCTAAAACTTTTATTAATCTTTAATTTTTGCCTCTTCTGAAAAAATAATTGTTTTCCAGTAACTTTTTTTTTCTCATCTTATAATTTTTATTTTAGGAATATATGAATGAGCGTTTTCCTTTCTTTTCTTGTCTTCTTTCTCTTTTTCTTTCTTTCTTAATTATCTTTTTGTTTTTTGTCTAGCTCTACTGAACTGATCTTTTCTTCTCCCTTTCCCATCCTTAAAGTTTTTCACATCTCCTCTATGTCCCTCCCATTCTCTTAACATATTCACATTCCTCTCTAAATAGACGGTCTTTTAACCTCTATAATAACATTAATTTTTACGTTTCTATGTTTTTTTCTGGTCTCTCTTCATTCCTCTTTCCGTCTCTTCTTTTTCTCTCTCTCTCTACTTGCATCATACCCAACCCATTTCCTGCATTGTGATTAGGACATAGTTAACTCTCCCTGTGCTTCCCCACACCAATCTATTCCTATTTTTTACCCACATCTCTCCCTAACCCTAATAATTTCTGGTTTTCCAAATTCTTTTCTGCAGTTCAAAGTCCTTTAACATATAGTTGTTTGATGTTGAATAGATGTATCTGTTGAACTAGATTGTATCTGTAGACTATTGACTGTACAAACACAAACTTTGGTTGATGGTTGCCTTAAGATAGTGTTCTAGCACAAAACTGTTGCAATCTTCATCTCAAATGGGCCGAGTAAGCCGGAAAAACACAAGAAAAATGGCAAATTCGGGTATCTCAATTCCCAATCTTAATAATCAGGGATTAGAACAGATAAAGAATAATCCAGAGGAGAGTTCCCAAATAGCTCTACAAACACTAATCGCAAACATGATAAATGAGAAGTTTGACAATGTACAAAGGACCCTGTATGAGATTGATAGGGAGAGAGAGGAGGCATCCCAGAAGTTTACACAGGAATATCATAAGCGTGAGGAAGCTACTCAAAAACTGATACAGGATTTGCGTGAACAACTTGAGAATACTCAAAGAGAAAGGGAGGAATGGCGTGAGCAGGCAGAGAACACTCAAAGAGAACTGCAGGAATCCCACGAATGGGAAGAAAGGGAACTGCAGGAATCCCATAGACGGGAGGAAGCTAATCAAAGCGTAATTCAGGAATTGAGAGACCAGGTAGAGAATACACAAAGATCACTAAAGGCATACATGTAATCCATTAACAAAGAGCTGAAGGAAGTCAGGGAGACCACAAAGCGAATGCTGAATGGAACCCAACAGAAGGAATGCGAGTCCAAAGAAACCATAATCAATCAACTAAGTGATTTGAGAACAAACATTGAACACCAAATTAAAGAAGTAAAGAAATTCATACAAGACCTAAAACAGAGCTTCAACAAAGAACTTGAAGTCATCAAAGCTGACCAATTAGAAGGAAAAGAGATAAAAAACAAAGTAGAGAGTCTTGACAGCAGGTTAGACCATGCAGAAGATCGAATGTCAGGGATTGAAGACAGCCTAGATATTATAGAGAAAGAACATACAACCATCCAAGACAAGTCCAAGAAATATGATAGGTCTATCCAACACCTGGAAGACACCATCAGAAGGGCTAATCTAAGGATAATGGGTGTAGAGGAGCACCTAGAATCAGAAGTTAATGGCCTAGGAAATTGGTTTAACAGGATCCTAGCAGAGAACTTCCTAAACATACAAAAAGATAGGCCTATTCAGATACAAGAAGCTTTTAGAACCCCAAATAGACCAGACCAGAATAGGATATCCCACCGTCACATTATAATCAACACAGGATCAACCCAGACCAAGGAAAAGATCCTTAAAGCTGTCAAGGAGAAAAGATTAATCAGCTATAAAGGGAAACCAATTAGAATCACCTCAGATTTCTCAGCAGAGACAATCAAAGCAAGAAGAGCCTGGAATGATGTATGCCATGCCCTAAAAACAAACAACTATCAACCAAGAATACTGTACACAGCTAAACTCTCCTTCATAACTGAAGGCCAAATAAAAACCATCCATAACAAAGAAAAATTGAAACAATACATCTCCACCAAACCATCCCTACAAAAGATTCTTAAAGATGTCCTACACATAGAAAACCAACAAGACCGCAACAAACCAAGAAACTGCACCCAAACTGAGAATCCAAGAACCTTAGGAAGAACCCTGTTTTCACAGCCCCCAAGAAGGGGGATAAGATGGCAGGAACTCCCAAATAACTCTCAGTCCTATCTCTTAACGTTAACGGACTGAACTCTCCAATTAAGTGACATAGACTGTCTAGTTGGATTAAAAAACAAGACACTTCTATCTGCTGTCTGCAGGAGTCACATGTTGCCCGTAAAAACAAACACATTTTCAATGTTAAAGGCTGGAACAAAATCTACCAAGCAAACGGCCCTCATAAACAGGAGGGAGTTGCAATCCTAATATCAGATAAAATAGACTTCAAATTAAAATTCGTGAGAAGAGATAAAGAAGGTCGCTACATACTAATTAAAGGATCTCTCCTTCAGGAGGATATTACAATTCTAAATATCTATTCGCCAAACAATGGAGCACCCAAATTTATCAAAGAAACACTACTTTCCCTCAAATCCCATATAGATCCAAAGACATTAATTTTTGGGGATTTTAACACACCACTCTCCCCACTAGATAGATCAACTCAGCAAAAACTCAACAGAGAAACCGCAGATCTAAAGAGCTGCATAGATCAACTAGACTTAACAGACATTTACCGAACATTTCACCCAGCAGCATCAGAATACACGTTCTTCTCCGCAGCACATGGAACGTTTTCTAAAATAGACCACATTTTAGGCCACAAAGCAAACTTGTCTAAATTCAGAAACACTGAATTTATACCTTGCATTCTCTCTGACCACAAGGAAATAAAATTAGAACTCAACACCAAAAGCCACCAAACAAAGTCCGGTATCACATGGAGGCTGAACAACACACTGTTGAATCATGAGTGGGTGATGGAAGAGATTAGAAAGGAAATTCAAATGTTCATGCTATTCAACAAAAATGAACACACAAATTACCATCTCCTCTGGGACACAGCAAAGGCAGTACTCAGAGGCAAGTTTATAGCTCTGAGCACCTACATCAACAAATTGGAGAGATCTGAAACTAACAATTTAATAACACATCTAAACCTCTTTGAAAAAGAGCAGCAAGATAAACCCCAATCCAGTAGATGGAAAGAAATAATCAAAATTAAATCAGAATTAAATGAATTAGAATCCAAAGAAAACTATAGAAAGAATCAACAAAACAAAGAGTTGGTTCTTTGAAAAACTTAAAAAAATTGACAGACCCTTAGCAAACCTTATCAGAAAAAGGAGAGAACACACCCAAATTAATAAACTCAGAGATGAGAATGGAAACATCACCACGGAAACAACCAAGATTCAGAACATTATAAGGGAATACGTCTCAAAACTTTATGCAAATAAGTTTGAGAACTTGACAGAAATCTACCTTTTCCTAGCAAATATTGACATGTCAAAACTAAACCAAGATGAGTTAAACCATCTTAACTGTCCCATATCAAGCATTGAAATAGAAACAGCAATAAGAGACCTCCCAGCTAAGAAAAGTCCAGGACCAGATGGTTTTACAGCGGAATTTTACAAGGCCTTCAAAGCAGAGCTCACACCAATTCTCCTCCAAATCTTCAATGAAATTGAAAGAGAAAGCTCACTACCGAACACATTCTATGAAGCCATTATAACCCTCATCCCAAAACCAGGCAGGGACTCATCAAAGAAAGAGAACTATAGACCCATTTCTTTGATGAACCTTGATGCAAACCTTTCAACAAAATTTTGGCCCATCGACTTCAACAATTCATCCAAAAAAATCAAACACCATGATCAAACAGGATTCATTTCAGGGATGCAAAGCTGGTTCAATATACGCAAATCAATTAATATTATTCATCACATCAACAGGATCAAGGATAAGAAACACTTGGTTATCTCAATAGATGCAGAAAAAGCATTCGACAAGATCCACCACCCCTTTATGATGAAGGTTCTGGAAAAATTACGAACCCATGGATCATTCCTCAATAAAATAAAGGCTGTATATGACAAACCTACAGCCAGCATTATAGTTAATGTTGAAGAACTAAAGCCATTTCCTCTTAACTCAGGAACAAGACAAGGATATCCACTCTCTCCACTTCTCTTCAATCTAGTATTAGAATGCCTAGCTACAGCAATAAGACAAGATGCAGACATAAAGGGGATCCAAATAGGGAAAGAAGAAATAAAACTCTCCCTATTTGCAGATGACATGATCTTGTATTTAAAGAATCCCATAGACTCCACTCCCAAATTACTCAAGCTGATTCAAAACTTTGGCAAAGTAGCAGGTTATAAAATTAACCCCGAAAATCAATGGCTTTTCTATATGCCAACAATGAGAAAAGTGTGGCTGAAATTAGGAAAGCAACTCCATTTGTAATAGCCCCACAAAAAATAAAATACCTAGGAATTAACTTAACCAAAGAAGTGAAGGACCTCTATGATGAAAACTTTAAAATCTTGAGAAAGGAAATCAACACAGAACTTAAAAAATGGCAAAACCTCCCATGCTCCTGGATTGGCAAGATTAACATCGTGAAAATGGCAATACTTCCCAAAGCTATCTACAAATTCAACGCAATACCTATCAAAATTCCACCCTCATTCTTCACGGAAATAGAAGAGGAAATCCAAAAATTCATATCAACTATAAAAGACCCCGAATAGCAAAAACACTCCTCAACGGAAAGAACACTGCTGGAGGAATATCAATACCAAATTTCAAACTCTACTATAAAGCCATAGTAATCAAAACAGCTTGGTATTGGCATAAGAACAGACCTCAGGACCAATGGAATAGAATTGAAAACCCAGAAATGAACTTACAGACCTATAGCCATCTAATCTTCGATAAGGAAGCTAAAACAATAGAATGGAAGAAAGACAGCCTCTTCAGTAAATGGTGCTGGCAAAATTGGTTAACTACATGTAGAAAACTAAAGCTAGATGCTTATATATCACCCTGCACCAGAATCAACTCCAGATGGATCAAAGACCTTGAACTCAAAGCAGACACTCTGAAAACATTACAGGATGGAATAGGAGATACCCTAGGTCTCCTTGGCTCAGGCCGAAATTTTCTGAATAGAGACCCGGAAGCACAAGAAATCAAAGAAAGGTTGGACAAATGGGATTGCATAAAGTTGCAGAGCTTCTGCAGGGCAAATGACATAGCTAGCAAGATCAATAGAAAGCCCACCGATTGGGCGAAGATCTTTACTAGCCATACAACGGACAAGGGTCTCATATCTAAAATATACTTGGACCTCAGAAAATTAAACCACCGAACAACAAATCCTCAAAGAAACAACTGCTCAATAAATAAGTGGGCGAAAGACTTCAAGAGAAGCTTCTCTGAAGAAGAAAGAAGGATGGCCAATAGACACATGAAGAAATGTTCAACATCCCTAGCCATAAAAGAAATGCAAATCAAAACAACGTTGAGATATCACCTCACTCCAGTTAGAACAGCAAAAATCAAGAATTCTTACAACAACAGATGCTGGAGGGGATGTGGACAGAAAGGAACCTTACTTCATTGTTGGTGGGAATGTAAACTTGTTCAACCACTTTGGAAAGCAGTATGGAGGTTCCTCAAAAGACTTCACATAGATCTCCCCTATGATCCAGCAATCACACTTTTAGTCATTTACCCAAATGTTTACAAACAAGACCACACTAAAGCTACCAGCACAACTATGTTTATTGCAGCATTATTTACCATAGCTAAGATATGGAACCAACCCAGATGCCCCTCAGTAGATGAATGGATCAAGAAAATGTGGTATATATACACAATGGAATTCTATGCCTCCATCAGAAAGAATGTCATTTCTGCATTTGTTAGGAAATGGAAAGGTTTGGAAAAAATTATATTAAGTTAAGTAAGCCAGGCCTAAAGAATCATAGGTCCCATGGTTTCCCTTATTTGCAATATCTAGTATAGGTATGAGTCAAGCGGAAAAGGTCAGATAATGTGATGTTAGGAAAACGAACCCTTAAATATGTATTTTAATGTTTTCGTTTCTTTCATGCATGTGTTTCTAACGCATTTATAAGATTATTTCTTTGTTGCTTTGTATGACCCTCCCCCACAGTGTAACCCCCGCTTTCACTATATTTGATGTCAGTATAACATGTGGAGGAGATGGGGACAAACAAGTCATTTAAGGATTCAGGTGGACCTGTTGCAACAAGTAGAACTACAAAATGTCATGTCAAAGCAAGCTTTACAATGTCGGTGTGGGGGGGGAGGGGGGTATGATTGGGTGGGGGGAGGGGGGAGTTGGCTGGGAAGGGAGGTGAAGGGTAATCAAAGGAGGAGGCTGCAATTCTTGGTAAGAAATGTATGCATCATCCTGCCAATGTAATTGTAACCCCTCTGTACAGTATGTTCTCAAATAAAATAAAATAAAATTTAAAAAAAAATTTCTTTTAATAATAATAAAACACATGTTTCTGCGATACATAGAAAATAATTAAAGCTTTTAGGAGTATAAATAAGAATGTATATCAAGTTCTTTAATCCAATATGTAAATGGTGATGTAGACTTATGCAGCAAATAATTACCAATTATGAATTTCTAAACTCTTCAACTCTTCAGTGAAATTCTAATAGTGTCCTAATTATGAACAGTATTACTTCTACTTCATATTATGGCAGTTATATATTTCTAAATGTTACCTAATGCGAAATATATAAAAAGTTTAATTATTCTACCTAGCTTCTATATTTCTGCATTTTCATTATTGAGACTTGATGAATATAAATTCCTTCCCCTTATGTATAATTTATTCCTTATCAAGGTTGGTTATGTCACTCACAGTGTTAAAATCCATAATGGATACTTATACATTCTTCACATTAATTTTAGGATTCACGATTAAATAGATGAACTCTTTTTAAACTTGTTGGTTTTATTATTTAGAATGTATATCTAATTCATCTTTCTTCAGTTTGAAGAATAGAAATAGTACTATATGTTCAAAGCACTAGTTAATTTGCAACAGCAATGATTTTTATGTTCTTTTTGCATGAGCTCTATGAACTTCAATTTAACTAATAAATCATTTAGACATTTTAAGTCTCACACAGAATATTGGGACTACATAGTATTTTCCATGTATCTTAATAAAAATTTAGTGAACTTACTTATAATCATAATTAATATACTATTATTTTTATAAGAATATTAAGTGTTCATAACGTGTTCTATTCAAATATACTTTATTCATAAAACAGTAGAGTCAAAGACTCTACTGACTTTGAGACAAAGACTCAATAGATTTTTCCAGGATTTATAAATAAGAAAACTGACTAAAATTCTATGAAACAACAGGTACTTACAAATTCTGAAATACAAGTCAGATTCTATACCCTGTTGTTTTTCATTGTGACCTAATAAGGGAATCATATCTTAAGTGAGAAGGAAAATGTATTCTAGAATCTTCTTCTGAATTGATACTATTTACTTCCACCAGTTCTTGAAAGCATTGCCTTAAAAGTACTTATTCTGCCAGGTGCCAGTGGCTCGTGCCTGGAATCCTAGCTACTCAGGAGGCTGAGATCTAAGGATCACAGTTCAAAGCCAGCTCAGGCAGGAAAGTCCGTGAGACTCTAATCAAATTAACCACTGAAAAACCAGAAGAGGTGTTGTGACTCAAATGGTAGAGCACTTGCCTTGTGCTGAAGAGCTGAGTGACAGTGCCCTGGCCCAGAGTTCAAGCCTGATGACTAGCCACATATATATATATATATATATATATATATATATATATATATATATATATATATATATATATATATATATATATATATATGTATATGTATATATATACATACTGATTTTAAGAAAAATTAGACATAGTATGCAATTTCAAAATATTTTTATATATGAATATCTGATATATAAATATATAAATATATATCATATTTATTCTATATTATAAATTACATTTCAAATATATATATAATAAATGCACACATATATAAAGAAAATGTATTTATATAAATATATAAAATATATAAGAACACATATGTGTATATGTATTTATATATATGTATATATATAAATGAAATTCAAAGTACACTGTGTGCATGTATGGAAATATCACAATATAATTCCTAGTTTTACAAGTTTTGTTTATCAAAAATTAAACAGAAATGCTTACATAAGTTTAAAATGTTAGTAAAATATACGGTATGAACTCCTTAATACACATATGTGTATTAAGGGAAATATGTGGGCAAGAGCAATAGTTGTAACCAGAGTCTATTAGTGAAGGCTCAGTGCTAGTCATTTACAACTAAGTCTGAATTGGCCTACCACAAGCAAGCACTGTCCAGGAATGGAATTATCTAATAAAGAATTTGCTAATTATAATAGAAATTATAGGGAATAATAATAGAAATTTTGCAAGTTTTCTCTAAATTACTGAATTTTTCTGTATAGACTGTGTAATGAAATTCTGTTTCTACAATAATTAGAATCACTTTCAAAGTTCATCTAACAAATTTATTTATTTATTCTTATTGTGAAAATACTGTACAGAGGGGTTACAATTACATGAGCAAGGTAATGAGTATATTTCTTACCAAGCATTGTTGCCTTCTGCTTTGTTTCCCCTTACCATCCCTTCCCATCTCCCCACCTCCCACCAACATCACCCCCATGCCACTTTTTTTTAAATTTAATTTAATTTTATTTGTGAACATACTGTACAGAGGGGTTACAATTACATGGGCAGGATAATGCATACATTTCTTACCAAGGATTGCAGCGTCCTCCTTTGGTTTACTTTTCACACCCCTTCCCAGCCTCCCGCCTCCCCCCCAATCCCAATCCTTCTCCTTCCCCAGCTTCCCCCCCCCCCCACCGACGTTGTAAAGCTCGTTTTGGACATGACAACTTGTACTTCTCATTGTTGCAAGAGGTCCACCTGTATCCTTAAACAACTGGTTTTTACCCATCTCCTCCACAAGTTATACTGACATCAAATATAGTGAAAGCAGGGGTTATATTGTGGGGGAGGGACATACAAAGCAACAAAGAGATAATCATATAAACGCGTTAGAAACACATGCATAAAAGAAAGAAACATTCAAATACATAGCTAAGGGTTCATTTTCCTGACATCACATTATCTGACCTTTTGCGCTTGACTCCTACATATACTAGATATTGCAAATAAGGGAAACCATGGGACCTATGTTTCTTTGGGCCTGGCTTACTTCACTTAATATAATTTTTTCCAAGTTTTTCCATTTCCTAACAAATGGGGCAATGTCGTTCTTTCTGATGGAGGCATAGAATTCCATTGTGTATATATACCACATTTTCTTGATCCATTCATCTACTGAGGGGCATCTGGGTTGGTTCCATATCTTAGCTATGGTAAATAATGCTGCAATAAACATTGTTGTGCTGGTAGCTTTAGTGTGGTCTTGTTTGTAAACATTTGGGTAAATGCCCAAAATGGGATTGCTGGGTCATACGGGAGATCTATGTGAAGTCTTTTGAGGAACCTCCATACTGCTTTCCAAAGTGGTTGAACAAGTTTACATTCCCACCAACAATGAAGTAAGGTTCCTTTCTGTCCACATCCTCTTCAGCATCTGTTTTTGTTAGAGTTCTTGACTTTTGCTGTTCTAACTGGAGTGAGGTGATATCTCAACGTTGTTTTGATTTGCATTTCATTTATGGCTCGGGATGTTGAACATTTCTTCATGTGTCTATTGGCCATCCTTCTTTCTTCTTCAGAGAAGTTTCTCTTTAAGTCTTTCGCCCACTTATTTATTGAGCAGTTGTTTCTTTGAGGATATGTTGTTGGGGGGTTTAATTTTTTGAGGTGCAAGTATATTTTAGATATGAGACCCTTGTCCGTTGTATGGCTAGTAAAGATCTTCTCCCAATGCGTGGGCATTCTGTTGATCTTGCTAGCTATGTCATTTGCCTGCAGAAACTCTGCAACTTTATGCAATCCCATTTGTCCAACCTTTCTTTGATTTGTTGTCTTTCCGGGTCTCTATTCAAAAAATTTCGGCCTCAGCCAAAGAGACCTAGGGTTTCTCCTATTCCATCCTGTAATTTTTTCAGAGTGTCTGCTTTGACTTCAAGGTCTTTGATCCATTTGGAGTTGATTCTGGTGCAGGGTGATATATTAGGATCTAGCTTTAGTTTTCTACATGTAGTTAACTAATGTTGGCAGCACCATTTACTGAAGAGGCTGTCCTTGTTCCATTCTATTGTTTTAGCTCCCTTATCGAAGATTAGATGGCTATAGTTCTGTAGGTTCATTTCTGGGTTTTCAATTCTTTTCCATTGGTCCTGAGGTCTGTTCTTATGCCAATACCAAGCTGTTTTGATTACTATGGCTTTATAGTAGAGTTTGAAATTTGGTATTGATATTCCTCCAGCAGTGTTCTTTCCATTGAAGAGCGTTTTTGCTATTCGGGGTCTTTTATTGTTGATATGAATTTTTGGATTGCCTCTTCTATTTCCTTGAAGAATGAGGTTGGAATTTTGATAGATATTGTATTGAATTTGTAGAAAGCCTTGGGAAATATTGCCATTTTCACAATGTTAATCTTTTCAATCCAGGACCCCTTGCCACTTTTATGTTATTCACGATAATATTGCACAAAATAGTGTAGGTTGAGAGAAAATGTAGTTATATATGGTTTTCTATTGCTCAAATAATCACCTAATATTGAATGGATGTGTTTTTGTCAATTACATATTCCCTATTACCTGAGCAAAAAGCTTACTTTGGAAAGAAAGGCTTTCACATAAATGGTTTCAAAAATTGTTCTTTGCTCTATCATACTGAAAAGGCTTTATCAAGTTTTTCATTAAAAGGTAAAAGTCTGTCCTCGAACTTTGATCGATTTAAGTCAAAACTTCTGAATAATATATTATTATAAATCCTTTCTCTAAAATATAGTGAAGACAGTTCAGAGGGCTTATCTTGATCAGTACTTAATACAGAAATGGTGGTCATTTAAACAACACATATCTAATAATTAGGTGTATTAATTATTTATAGTTTGTGTAACAAGTTTTTTTACATGTAAAAGTACTTATTACAAGATATTGTTGTTGCTGGCAAAGTGTGTCCAAAATCTTTAAGGTAGACATCCATGGGAAGGAAAGATTGTGCATAACCTGTAACTCCAAATGTGCAGGCTGCAGAAAGTAATACACAAAATAAAATCTTGGATTTTAAGGAAGTTATAAGCCTTCTTTTAAAGACGTTTTAGCTGACCACATTGGACCTTGAGGAATAACTTAAAGTCAATTTAAAAGTCGACTTTAATCTCTTCTGTAACATTGTTCACAGCTATGTCTAGAAGGCATTTGATAGAATAATAGAAATGTCATAAGCTAACTACCCGAAGTCCAGGTGCCATCCTCCCCGACCACGTATTCCTAGAGGAAATGTTATATGCTTCTTTACTTACACTAGCAAAAACACTCTAAAACTATGGCTCAGCTGAACCACATTCATATATTGAAACCAATAGTGACTGATACCTTATTGATAACTCTTGTACAAGATCTTCCTGTTTGAGAATTGTCTCTTCCACTTAGATATTGCTTTCAATTAGATTGTTCCGATAGAACTCAAGAAAAAAAATTAGCATTCAACAAACAAAAAAAATTACCTTCTTTAAACTTTGGTATTAAATTATTCATAGTAATAGGCAAAATATTTGGAAAATATAGTGTCAATTCTATGTGTGAAAAGAAAGTTGTAAACACTTAAAAAAAAGAACAGTGTTTCAATTAAATCAATATTATGTTTTCCTGGCCTATATGCTGACTATATTTTGCTTTGTCTTCCCTCCAAACAAATATGAATACTTCTCTTTGTCTTTGTTGAGGCCTGATAAGAAGTCCTATGAATATAGCTAAAGTAAATGGAACTCTATGCCTCTATCAGAGAGAAAAACATTGCCCCATTTGTTAGGAAATGGAAAGACTTGAAAAAAATTATATGAAGTGAAGTAAGCATGGGCCAAAGAAACATAGGTCCCATGGTTTCCCTTATTTGCAATTACTAGTATATGTCTGAGACAAGTAGAAACGGTCAGGTAAGTTGATGTTAGGCAAAATGAACCCTAAGATAAGGATTCAAATGTTTTTTCTCTCTTGCCATTGTTTCTTTTATTTTTTTATAATTATTCTTTTTTGGGTTCAGTCGTGGGGCCTGAACTCTGGACGTGGACACTGTCCCTCAGCTCTACAGCTCAAGTGTAGCGCTCTACCATTTGAGCCACAGCGACACTTCCTGCTTTATTTTCTGCTTATGTGGTGCTGAGGAATCGAACCTATGGCCTCATGCATGCAAGGCAAGCGCTCTACCACTGAGCAACCTTCCCAGCCCCTTCCGATTTTTTCTACCATATCTATAAGATGATTTCTTTGTTGCTTTGTATGTCCCTTCCCCACGGTATAAGCCCTGTTTTCACTGTATTTGATGTTGGTATCATTTGTGGAGGAGAAGGGAAAAAAACAAATCGTTTAAATAGGGATACGGGTGGATCCATTGAAACAATGAGATGTACAAGATGTTATTTCAAAAAAAGAACGTTACATCATTGGCTAGGGCTGAAGAGGGGAAGGAAGTGGGGCAGAGATGGGAAGGGATAGGAAGGGGAAACAAAAGAGGAGTCAACAATGCTTGATAAGGAATATAGTCATTACCTTGCTCACGTAATTGTAACTCCTCTGTACGATATTTTCACAATAAAAAACTTATTAATAACAAAAAATAAAATGAAATCTCAATCATGGGCATTGGCAGTTTAGGACTTCCACATAAAAATATATGAAACAAGTAAACTAATTCCAGTGGCATTACAGAAAATAGTAATGCAACAAACTATGCTTGTTTTGTCATAAAACTACTTAAAATAGTTTAAGTGAGAACAAAACAGTCTTAAGGTAGCAGTATTCTTAGCATAAAGTTTTATTCCAGTATGTACCAGTCTATTACTTAAGAAAATGTATTTTGTCCCCCAAATTTATTTGTTTCATAAAAAAGAGTAGGTATAGGATTTTTAAAAAAATTTGTATTTTACTAAGCATATAGTTTCTGAAGTATTCTAAGTTCTTTCCCTTTAGAATACTCTAAGGGCTTAACTTTCTGGTGAGAACATTAATTGAAATACTTTATGGTCAATGACTTAGCAGACTTCCAGTGACTTTCACTATCTATTACGTTCTTATTTATGTCTTTTTTGGTGCTAGTACAAGGGTTTGAAATAAAAGCCTTTTACCATTGCTTGGCTTTTTCCACTGAAGGCTGCTGCCTTACCACTCATCCAAACTTCCAGATCCAGTGATTTGCTAGTTATTGAGGATAAGAATTTTGAGGACTTGAGGATTTGTCTGCTGGAGCTGGTTTGTACCTTCATCCTTGGTTCTCATCCTCCTTAGTAGTCAAGATTATAGATGAGAAACACCATGACCTAGCAGCTACTTTTTTTTTTCCTGTCATGGGGCTTGAACTCTGGGCCTGGGCACTGTCCCTCATCTCTTCAGCTCAAAGTGAGCACTCTACCACTTGAACCACAGCGCCACTTCTGGTTTTTTGGTGGCTAATTGGAGATAAGTGTTTCACAGCTTTTCCTGCCCAGGCTGCCTTTGAACTGTGATCCTCAGATCTCAGCCTCCGGAGATCTCAGCTAGGAGTACAGGCATGAGCCACTGGCACTTGGCTTAGATTTAAGATTTTTATTTGTCCTACACATGGGGTTGAACTAAGGGCCTAATCCCTGTCCTGAGCTTCTTTTGCTCCTGGCTAACATTTTAATACTTGAGCCATAGCTCCATTTCTGGCTTTTTGATAGTTTATTGATGATAAGAGTCTCATGGACTCTCTTATCTGGTGTGACTTCAAACCATAATCCTCAGATATCAGCCTGCTAAGTAGCAAAGGTTATAGGTATGAGCCACCTGCACCTGGCTAGATTTAAACTTTTATATTAAGTTATACAGTTTAAAAAATCCTACTAGCAAATCCTAGTAGAACAAACCTCTTTGATATTTTGAAGAATTTCACATATTTTGTCCTTTATGCTACATCTGAGTTTTTTTTAAATAAAACCTCTCCTTTCATTCAGATGTTTGTGTTGATGGTTGACCAACACCGTGTAATACGGGCCAGAATATTGAAATCATGCAGCTGTTGATTCACCTAGTCTAGCATACAGTTCTTTTAGTCTAATTTTTATCTATCTCAACTTCCATTCATAAACTCAGTTTTGAAAATGCACATTTTTTCACTGCAATAGCAGTGAAAATTACAACTTTGGAACCTGGACATTTTTTGAAACATCTTTCACAGCTCTGCCAGCCAAATAACTATCTTTGTAAACATGATACTTCTGACATGTGAAAGCTGCCATCAAATTCTGATGTTTGAATAGGAGTTATACAGCTTAATCTCTGATAAATTTTCTATGTCAGATGTCAGTGTGCCATATCTTATTTTTTATGCAAGTTTCTCTTTTCTTTTAAAAACTTTATGCTATGTTTTTAAACTGAGTGAAATTCTATTGCCTATTTTATTAACTTCAGAGCTCTTACAGATTGTAGGGACAATGCTAGAAAATGTAGACAATTAATTACCACTCTCTCCAACTGGAGGTTTGTTTTATTTGCAAAACCTAAAGTATACTATCATTTCTCCCCATCATTTACCTTCTTTCTCATGTATATCATTTGTACACAGAAATGACCCCTATGTTGTCACACTCTGTTGCTTACAAGTAAAAATAGATGCCTGAAATATTAGTTGTCAGTTGAAGAGAAGTTTGAAGGTAATAATTCTAAAAAAGACAGTCTTATTTTGTAATGAGGCCTAATTCATGAGGATACTTTCAAAGCATGTGTGTTTTTTATAATTACCTCTGAATATTAGGAAATTATGAGATGCTACAGCTGGAAAGCATGCATACTGTACATATTCAGAAGTTGGAGAAACAAACATATGTAGTCCTGTTGTCTAGATGAATAGAAAATAACACGAAAAACACAAAATCAGAATATAGATAACTCACCCAGAAATACTTTTCAAAACAACATTAAAGCCATCAGGATAGCATTAGAGTTAAAATCTATAAAGATTAATGGTGATATTTTCTGCAAATTTGCATAGTAGTTTAATATCAAATATTTATATTTAATAAATATCTTTTTTCATACATACAAAAGGCCAATAGTCATTCAACAAAAGACTCAATATCACTGTTACAGCAATGTAAATAAATATACACATCAATTTTTCCTCCCATCTGTTAGGGAAAGTATAATTAATCACTTAGATGACAAGTGTTGGTAAGGGTATAACAGAATGAAGGGTTTGGACACTCCACGTGAATATAAATTGGTACCACCAATTGAAAGCATTATGGAGACTTCAAGATATTATTCATAATTTTAATATGCAGCAGTTTTGTCTATGGGTACATTGCCAAGACAATGAAGTCAACATTTTGAAGAGCCATGTGCACCTTCACTTCCATTTTTATACTATTTTTTGAAACCAAGAAATGGAAATAGACTGTCCTGATTGATTGCTGAACCAATAAAAATATATTACATATATGTATACATATATACATGTGTGTATAAACACATATGTATATTATATGCATATCACTGGAATGTTATTCAGACAAAATGAGAGAAATTCTATGATATTACAGTATTTAATAGCTAACAAATTTGTTCTCCCAATAACACAGATAATTGTGTTTATCATGGTTGAGTGGATGGCAAGGTGTTTCTCAAAGTAAACTTCAAATCATAGGATGAATGAGTTTTGGGAATCTGTGTACAGAAGGACTGAAGCTATAGATTTTATTTGAATACATTTGTCTTTAAGAATACTAGAAAAATTACTTTCCTTCTTTATTAAAAGTGTAATATAGTTGATACTTGCTTCCATTGTCCTTTGACTGATCTTATGACTTTTATCTGCGAGCTTGACAATGGATATGATTTTATATGATACCATCAATTATTCTTCATAATAATAATTTTATTGTTTCGATATACCAAGTAAACCAGTTTTGCCATATCCAATTCAGAAAATTGTGTACTTTCTCTATAATAAGTTGTAAAAGTCATAATGAGAGGTTAAACTTGTTTTTTTTGGGTCCAGTTGTGGGACCTGAACTCTGGGCCTGGCTGCTGTCCCTCAGCTCTTCAGCTCAAGGCTAGCACTCTACCACTTGAGCCACAGCGCCACTTCCTGCTTTTTTCTTTTTACTTATGTGGTGCTAAGGAATCAAACCCAGGGCCTCATGCATGCAAGGCAAGCACTCTACCACTGAGCCACCTTCACAGCCCCTTAAATTTGTTTTAATCTGCATTGTAAAATATCAGGAAAGAGAGTAGAAACATAACTGTACACTGGATCCTAAATATTTTGGATAAAGTAGAAAGATATTAGTTTAATTTACCTCTCTCTCTAGATCCCTCATTTTCAAAACCAGAGATTTTCAGAAATAATGGATGTGTTTTCTGACTTTTAATGTGCTTGCAAGCTAAAATCAGAACCCAAATCACTCAATATTAACTCCTCTGTCCAAAAATACCATTAAAATGTTTAGCTTACAAAAATAATTTAAGGAAACATAAGTCACCAAGCGTGTTTCCTATGTTTCCACAAATGCCTCAATATGAAGAATACAAATTTTACTAGAGGAAACAATCATGCCAATTATGACACCTTCTTAAAGGAAAATACATCTTTATGAATCAATGCAAAACTCATTTATTGAATATTTCCTGGATGTCACAATGTGCTCTATTAAAAAATCATAAGAGAATTGTAAGTTCTTTCAGAGAAATCTGGTTTTTTGTTGTTGTTACTGTTTATTTTCCTTTGATTTTTTATGTCAGTCCTGGGTCTTGAACTCAAGGTCTTGGCTTTGGCCCTGAACGATTTTTGTTCAACGCTATCATGCTATCAGTTAAACCACCGCTTCGCTCCCAGGTTTTGTATTTGTTTTTTGTTGTTTTTTTTTTGAGTAATTAGTTGGATATTAGAGGTCCAAAAACTTTCGTCCCTAGTCTGGCTTCAAAGCCTGATCCTCAGATCTCAGCCCCGGGGAAAATGAAGAGTGCAGGCATAAGTTACTGGCAGCCAGCTGTTATTATTTTTCACATAACAATTGTCTGTCCTAGCTTGAATGGCTTTTCAGTAAATCATGCTATTAAAATACTGGGGTTTTTTGCTCTTATATTTTTAAGAGTATAGACATGTTTCTTTTGGTATATTGATGAAGTAATGGCTTTAATACAAGTTATGAACTATGGATATAAAACACTGTTTCAAGGTGTTTATGGTTTTCATAAATTTTCATCATATAAATTCAGGGTGAACTGTATAAATTTTTCTAACTATAAACCATCCTTGTTAATAAAGTGCCTGAGTTATTTAACAAGTTGGACAAAGAATTAACCAAGGAGGGGCCAGCTGATCAACTTTTTATATTATTAAACATAAGGGTCCTTGTGAAAAATCCAAATTTTATTTTACTCAATTTAGGCATTAATAACACATAATACAAAAAAGCCACACTCAATTCTTTTCTTCTAAATAAGGAGTCTGTTTCAAAAAATGAGGTCTGTGGTTTGATGCTGGGAGCTCTTTTGTTTGGTTATTATGTTTCTTATTTGATTGTTCCTTCTTCTTATTTTAATATTTAATGAAAGGTTTTATCCATCTTGTGTCCTTAGGCTTTGAAGCAAAAAGCATAATTTAAAACATCTAATGAGTAAATAAATGTCTGAATACTGAAAAGTTATGGGATATGCTAAAGATATTAAAAGTGATTTTAATAATAGAGCAACAGATTCTACTTTTCTCTTGAGATGATGAAGTATACAAAATAGGATCAGGGTTTGAAGCCAGACTGGGGAAAAAAGTTCTTGGGCCTATTATCTCCAACTAATTGCTCAAAAACAAAACCAAAAGCCAAATACAAAACCTGGAAGCGAAGCTGTAGTTTAACTGGTAGCGTGATAGCTTTGAACAAAAATCGTTCAGGCCCAAAGCCAAGACCTTGAGTTCAAGACCCAGGACTGACATAAAAAATCAAAGGAAAATAAACAGCAACAGCAACAAAAAACAGATTTCTCTGAAAGAACTTACAATTCTCTTATGATTCTTTAGTAAAGCACATTGTGACATCCAGCAGATATTCAATAAATGAGTTTTGCATTGATTCATAAAGATGTATTTTCCTTTAAGAAGGTGTCACAATTGTGCATGATTGTTTCCTCTAGTAAAATTTGTATTCTTCATATTGAGGCAATTGTGAAAACATAGGAAACATGCTTGGTAACTTATGTTTCCTTAAATTATTTTTTTTGTCGGTCTTGGGGCTTGAACTCTGGGGACTGGGCATTGTCCCTTAGCTCTTCAGCTCAAGGCGAGCGCTCTACAACTTGAGCTACAGCGCCACTTCCTCCTTAAATTATTTTTGTAAGCTAAACATTTTAATGGTATTTTTGGTCAGAGGAGATAATATTGAGTGATTTTGGTTCTAATTTTAGCTTGCAACTACATTAAAAGTCAGCAAACACATCCATTATTTCTGAAAATCTCTGGTTTTGAAAATGAGGGATCTAGAGAGAGAGGTAAATTAAACTAATATCTTTCTACTTTATCCAAAATATTTAGGATTCAGTGTTACAGTTATATGTTTCTACTCTCTTTCCTGATATTTTACAATGTATATTGAAACAAATTTAACCTCTCATTATGACTTTTACAACTTATTTTAGAGAAAGTACATGATTTTCTGAATTAGATATGGCAAAATTCGTTTACTTGGTGTGTCAAAACTATAAAATTATTATTATGAAGAATAATTGACGGTCTCATTTAAAATCATATCCATTGTCAAACTCCCAGATAAAAGTCATAAGATCTGTCAAAGAACAAGGGAAGCAAGTATCAACTATATTACACTTTTAATAAAGAAGGAAAGTAATTTTTCTAGTATTCTTAATGGCAAATGTATTCAAATAGAATCTATAGCTTCAGTCCTTCTGTACACAGATTCCCAAAACTCATTCATCCTATGATTTGAAGTTTACTTTGAGAAACACCTTGCCATCCACTCAACCATGATAAACACAATTATCTGTGTTATTGGGAGAACAAATTTGTTAGCTATTAAATACTGTAATATCATAGAATTTCTCTCATTTTGTCTGAATAACATTCCAGTGATATGCATATAATATACATATGTGTTTATACACACATGTATATATGTATACATATATGTAATATATTTTTATTGGTTCAGCAATCAATCAGGACAGTCTATTTCCATTTCTTGGTTTCAAAAAATAGTATAAAAATGGAAGTGAAGGTGCACATGGCTCTTCAAAATGTTGACTTCATTGTCTTGGCAATGTACCCATAGACAAAACTGCTGCATATTAGAATTATGAATAATTTCTTGACGTCTCCATAAAGTTTTCACGTGGTGGTACCAATTTATATTCACATGAAGAGTGTAAACAACCTCCATTCTGTTATACCTTTACCAACACTTGTCACCTGTGTGATTAATTATACTCTCTCTAACAGTTGGGAGGCAAAATTGATGTATATATTTATTTACATTGCTGTAACAGTGATATTGAGTCTTTTGTTGTATAACTATTGGCCTTTTGTATGTATGAAAAAGATATTTATTAAATATAATTATTTGATATTAAACTACTATGCAATTTTGCAGAAATTATCACCACTTATCTTTATAGATTCTAACCCTAATGTTACCTTGATGGCTTTAATGTTGTTTTGAACAGTATTTCTGGGTGAATTATCTATATTCTGATTTTGTGTTTTTCGCGTTATTTTCTATTCATCTAGACAACATGACTACATATGTTTGTTTCTCCAACTCCTGCATATGTACATTATGCATGCTTTCCAGCTGTAGCATCTCATAATTTCCTAATATTCAGAGGTAATTATACAAAACACACATGCTTTGAAAGTATTTTCATTAATTAGGCGTCATTACAAAATAAGACGGTCTTTTTTATAATTATTAATTTCACCCTTCTGTTCAACTGACAACCTAATATTTCAGGCATCCATTTTTACTTGTAAGCAACAGAGTGTGACAACATAGGGGTCATTTCAGTGTACAAATGATATACATGAGAAAGAAGGTAAATGATGGGTAGAAATGATTGTATATTCTAGGTTTTGCAAATGAAACAAAATCTCCAGTTGGAGAGAGTGGTAATTAATTGTCTACATTTTCTGGCATTGTCCCTACAATCTGTAAGAGCTCTGAAGTTAATAAAATAGGCTATAGAATTTCACTCAGTTTAAAACATAGCGTAAAATTTTTAAAAGAAAAGAGGAACTTTCATAAAAAATAAGATATGGCACGCTGACCTCTGACATAGAAAATTTATCAGAGATTAAGCTGTATAACTGCCTATTCAAACATCAGAATTTGATGGCAGCTTTCATAGGTCAGAAATACCATGTTTACAAAGATAGTTATTTGGCTGGCAGAGCTGTGAAAGATGTTTCAAAAAATGTCCAGGTTCCAAAGTTATAATTTTCACTGCTAATGCAATGAAAAAAATGTGCATTTTCAAAACTGAGTTTGTGAATGGAAGTTGAGATAGATAAAAATTAGACTAAAAGAACTGTATGCTAGACTACGTGAATCAACAGCTGCATGATTTCAATATCCTGGCCCCTATTGTTCAGCCATCAACAAAATCATCTGAATGAAAGAAGAGGTTTTATTAAGAAACTCAGATGTAGCATAAAGGACAAAATAGGTATAATTATTCAAAATATCAAAGAGGTATGTTCTAGGATTTGCTAGTAGGATTTTTTAAACTGTAAAAATTAATATAAAAGTTTAAACCTATTCAGGTGCGTGTGGCTCATACCTATAACCTTTGCTACTTAGCAAGCTGAGATCTAAGGATCACGGTTCAAAGCCAGCGTTGGCAGGAATACCTGTGAAACTCTTATCTCCAATTAACCACACAAAACCCGAAGTGGCCCTGTGGCTCAAATAATAGATTTCTCCCTTTGAGCTGAAGAGATGAGGGACAGTGCCCAGGCCCAGAGTTCAATCCCCACGACAGGAAAAAAAAAGTAGCTGCCAGGTCATGGTGTCTCTCATCTATAATTTTGACTACTAAGGAGGATGAGAACCAAGGATGAGGGTACAAACCAGCTCCAGCAGACAAATCCTCAAGTACTCATAATTCGTATCTTCAATAACTAGCAAATAGCTGGTTGTGGAAATTTGGATGCTTGGTAAGGCACCAGCCTTGAGTGGAAAAAGCCAAACAATAGTACAAATCTTTTATTTCAAACCGTAGTACTAGCACCAAAAAGGACATAAAGAAGAACCTAGTAGATAGTGGAAATCACTGGAAGTCTATGAAGCCATTGACCATAAAGTATTTCAATTAAAGATAAGCCCTTAGAGTATTCTAAAGGGAAAGAACTTAGAATACTGCAGAAACTATATGCTTAGTAAAATAAAAATTGAAATAAAAATAAAAATTAAGAAAAACCGTACCTACTCTTTTTTATGAAACAAATAAATCAGGGGAGCTAAATACATTTTCTTCAGTAATAGACTGGTACATACTGGAATAAAACATTATGCTAAGAATACTGCTAGTTTAAGACTGCTTTGTTGTCACTTAAACTATTTTAAGTAGTTTTATGAAAAAATAAACATGTAGTTTGTTGCATTACTATCTTCTGTAATACCACTGGAATTAGTTAACTTGTTTCATATATATTTATGTGGAATTCCTAAATTGCCAATGCCCATGATTGAGATTTATTTTATTTTTTATAATTAATAAGTTTTTTATTGTGAAGATATTATACAGAGGATTTACAATTACATGAGCAAGGTAATGAGTATATTTCTTATCAAGCATTTTTGCCTCCTCCTGCTAATTCAGTTAAGAGGAAGTCATTCCTAAGTATGGAATACCCCTAATCCAGTGGGACTAATGTCTTAATATAAATAATATTTGGGCAAAAGTATATACTTAAGGAGAAAGGCGGATGACACGGTGTTGTCTTTACAAAGCAAAGAATGCAATAGATTATCAGAATACCACCAGAAATGAGTTGAGCAGGATCAACTGGATCCTCTTGAATCGTGTCCAGAAGAAACTTACCCTGCTGATAGGTTTAATTTTGAATGTTCAGGGTTTATCTGAGGATATGAAATTGTGTTGTAGTTCATTCAGTCTGTGGGAGTTTCTCTGAGTAAGTGAAGATGACTAATAATTATCCACACAATTCTATTGTACTCCCAACAGAAAAAGGTATATATGTATGTGTCTGTGCATATATATATATATATATATATATATATATATATATATATATATATATATAAATACAATTACTATTAGATCATATGATGACAAAATGTGTAGCATATACTTAGGTAGAGGAATTTTTAATAACTATAATACAGTATTTATTTAATTATGACTGAAACATGAGCATTGACATCATCACGAGGAGAGAAATAGAAAAATCCAGATAATGGAAACAAAATAGAATTTCAGAAGTATATGAGTTTGAGAATTGAATGAAGTTATAATTCCAGGGCAGACTTTGTGAAGAGAAACAGATATCCTCAGAATAAGCAGCTGTCTATGATAAATGATAAATTCCATCGGTGTTCCAAAAGTGAACAACTGTAAGGAGTTGAAGAATCATCCATCAAATGAAGTAATATGATGTCTTGTCAAGTTTGTAGCATTTGATAAAATTTAAAAAGTCAGGTATATGATTTAAAATTATAAGAAACTCAAAGGCAGTGTTCCTTTCAGGCTAGAACTGACTTAACATACATGGCCAGAAAGTGGATGCAGAAACATTGTGTTAAACAAATTTTGCTAATATCTATGGTTTCACATTTTTTGGTTATTAAGTGTGAAAAAATTGAAGAAGTCTCTAGGACTCTAAGTTATAATGCACAAAATCTTGGAAGATACATAAAAATTGTGCCTTTGATATAGACAGAAAGACCATTATCCATAAGCAGGAATTCTTGGTCTATCTCTGGAGGAGTCTTATCTGATGCATCTACAGAAATGAACAAGAGATGTGCCCCCAAATCTCCTAAACCCAGTGCTTCAATAAATGGAAAGAAAAATGAAATAAGCAGATAGACTTCATTGCAAATGTCATAAGATATATAAAGCAGAACAAAATGGTATTAAAGGGACCTAGGGCATACAGTACTTGAGAAGCACTTGACTTAAAGAAAGCAATTATCTGAGGCAAAGTCAGTTATGTGAAGATCTCAGGGTAAAGAGCTCAGTCTGAGTGTAGAAAAACTAGAACAAATGTATAAATTAAAGAATATTTTAGAGAAGAATGAGAAGGATTGGGAAGCCATATAAATGGAGAAAAAATGGAGAAAAAATATATGTAAATGAAATACCAAGAAATAAAACAGAAAAGCTGAGTTCGTGAATATTTTAGTACGTATTTTCGAAGTGAATATTTTAGTAAACTAGTTCTAGCTACATGAAAGTATTCATGAAAATATGGCTGTGAGTTGTTATAGGTTCTTTCAAAATCCTACTTTCTCAGGATCTACTGGATCTACTAATGTAAAGTACTATGCCTTTTCTGTGCCCTTAAGTAATGTCTGATGCTACAAATGATACAGGGAAGATATGTATAAGATCTTTAAAAGAATACATACTAGCAAGATGTATTTTTTTCATTTTTATTGTGAAAATACTGTACAGAGGGGTTACAATTACATGGGCAAGGTAACGAGTAGATTTCTTATCAAGCATTGTTGCCTCCTCCTTTGTTTCCCCTTTCTATCCCTTCCCATCGCCCCTCCTTCCCTCTCCCCTCTACCTCTCTCCCCCCCACTTGCTCCCAGCCAAAGTTGTAAAGTTCGTTTTTTGACATAACATCTTGTACATCTCATTGTTGCAATGGGTTTACCTGTATCTCTATTTAAACTATTTGTTTTTTCTTTACCCCTCCACAAATTATACCAACATCAAATACAGTGAAAACAGGGGTTATACCGTGGGGGAGGGACATACAAAGCAACAAAGAAATCGTATTATAAAAACGTTAGAAACAATCGCAAGAAAGAAAAACACATTTGAATCATTATTTTGGGGTTATTTCGCCTAACATCAACTTCTCTGACCGTTTCTACTTGTCTGAGACATATACTAGTAATTGCAAATAAGGGAAACCATGGGAACTATGTTTCTTTGAGCCAAGCTTACTTCACTTCATATAATTTTTTTCAAGTCTTTCCATTTCCTAGCAATGTTTTTCTTTCTGATGGAGGCATAGAGTTCCATTTGCTTTAGATATATTCATAGGACTTCTTATCGAGCCTCTACGAAGACAAAGAGAAGTATTCATATTTGAGTTTGGAGGGAAGACAAAGCAAAATACAGTCAGCATATACGCCACGAAAACATAATATTGATTTAATTGAAACACTGTTCTTTTTTTTAAGTGTTTACAACTTCCTTTTCAAACATAGAATTGACACTATATTTTGAAATATTGGCTTTTCTGTATGTCAATCATGAGAAAAACGTGGCTGAAATTAGAAAAGCAACTCCATTCGTAATAGTCCCACAAAAAATAAAATACCTAGGAATTAACTTAACCAAAGAAGTGAAGGACCTTTATGATGAAAACTTTAAAAATCTGAAAAAGGAAATCAAAACAGAACTTAGATAGTGGCAAAACCTCCCATGCTCCTGGATTGAAAGGATCAACATCGTGAAAATGGCAAAATTTCCCAAGGCTATTTACAAATTCAATGTGATACCTATCAATATTCCAACCTCATTCTTCAAGGAAATAGAAGAAGCAATCCAAAAATTCATATGGAACAAAAAAGGACCCCAAATAACAAAAGTAATCCTTAAAAGAAAGAACGGTGCTGGAGGAATATCAATACCAAATTTCAAACTGTACTACAAAGCCATAGTAATCAAAACAGCTTGGTACTGGCACAAGAACCGACCTCAGGAACAATGGAATAGAATTGAAAACCCAGAAATGAACCCAAAGACCTTTAGCCATCTAATCTTTGATAAGTGAGCTAAAAAAATTAGAATGATAAAGACAGCCTCTTCAGTAAACGGTGCTAACTTGCTTAACTACTTGTAGAAAACTAAAGCTAGATCCTTATATATCACCCTGCACCAGAATCAATTGCAAATGTATCAAAGACCTCCGAATCAAAGCAGACACTCTGAAAACATTACAGGATGGAATAGGAGAAACACTAGTTCTCCTTGGCACAGGCCGAAATTTGCTTAATAAGGACCCAGAAACACAACAAATCAAAGAAAGGTTGGACAAATGGGATTGCATGGAGTTGCAGAACTTCTTCATGGCAAAGGACATAGCTAGCAAGATCAATAGAAAACCAATGGATTATGAGAAGATCTTCACTAGCCATACAACGGACAAGGGTCTTATATCTAAAATATACTTGGAACTCAGAAAATTAAATCCCCCAACAACAAATCCTCAAAGAAACAACTGCCCAATAAATAAGTGGGCTACAGACTTAAAGAGAAACTTCTCTGAAGAGGAAAGAAGGATGGCCAATAGACATATGAAGAAATGCTCAAACTCTCTAGCCATAAAAGAAATGCAAATCAAAACAACATTGAGATATCACCTCATCCCAGTTAGAATGGCTATAATCAAAAACTCTAATAACAACAGATGCTGGAGGGAATGTGGACAGAAGGGGACATTAATGCATTGTTGGTGGGAGTGTAAACTTGTTCAACCACTTTGGAAAGCACTATGGAGGTTCCTCAAAATGCTCCACATAGAGGTGCCCTATGACCCAGCAATCCAACTTTTGGGCATTTAACCAAATGGTCACAAACAAGACCATACTGAAGCTACCAGCACAACTATGTTTATTGCAGCATTATTTACCAGAGTTAAGCTATGGAGCCAACCCAGATGCTTCTCAGTAGATGAATGGATCAAAAAAATGTGGTATATATACACAATGGAATTTTATGTGTCCATCACAATGAATGACATTGCCCCATTTGTTAAAAAATGCAAAGACTTGCAAACAATTATATGAAGTGAAGTAAAGCCAAGCCCAAAGAAACATAGGTCCCATGGTTTCCCTTATTTACTATAACTAGTACATGTCTGAGACAAGGAGAAAACGTCAGATACGATGATGTTAGGCAAAATGTACCCCAAGGTAAGTATTCAAATGTTTTTTCTTTCATTTGAGTGTTTCTAACATATTTATAAGATTATTTCTTTGTTGCTTTGTATGTCCCTCCCCCACGATATAACCCCTGCTTTCACTGTGTTTTATGTTGGTTTAATTTATGGAGGGGAAGGAAAAAAAAATGTTTTAATAGGGATACAGTTGGACTCATTGCAGCAACGAGATGTACAAGTCATTATATTGAAAAACAAACTTTACAACGTTGGGGGGGTTGGGAAGTGGGGGGTGGGAGGTGGGGGAGGGGGGTGGAGATGAGAACGGAAGTGATTGGACGGGGAAACAAAGGAGGAGGCAACAATGCTTGATAAGAAATGAACTCATTATCTTGCCCATGTAATTGTAACTCCTCTGTATGGTAGTTTCACAATAAAAAAAATGAAACATAGGTCTTATCCTTTCTTTATTTGCAATAGTTAGTATATGTCTAGGATATTCTTAGCAGATGAGCAGAATAGCTCAATAGCTACATAAATGTGGCCATATAAGATGATGCTAAGCAAAATGAACTACAAGATGTGGACACAAGTGGTTTATCTTTATTGTTGTTTTGTTTTAATGTACTATATGATTTTTTGTTTCTTTTGTTCCTACCCCTATGGTTTATCCCCTGTTGTCACTATGTTTGATTTTGGTACCCTGGTATTATATATATGTTTATTTGAATTTAGGAAGGGAAGAGGAAAACAGAATGATGAGAGAACGGATAAGGGGAACCAATGCAACATACACAAGACAATTTGTTGGAAATGATCCCTACAACTTGTGTGTGGGGTGGAAGGGAGAGACATTAGGAGAAAAATGAGGGTAGGAGTAACAAGTTTAACAAGAAATGTATTGATTACCTCATTTATGTAATTGTAACCCCTCTGTACATCACCTTGGTAATTTAAAAAAATGTTTCTGTCCTTTAACCATTGCTTATTTCTGATCACCAGCCCTGTCCTAAAGCTGCCCATAGGAAACACCAAGTACTATTTAAATGAGGGTAACAAATATAGAAAATTCTTGAGTTTTGTAGTTCTGTGACAGAAATGGAAGTCAAAGGAAACTACCTTTTTATTTGAAGAAGCAGAATTTTGCTTGGCTTTCAAAAAGTTAGCCACCATATGAAATATTGAGACATAAATGCCAAGTACTTAGTGCTATCCAAAAATACAACGTGATTCAATTTGCCGAGCACTCTTCTCATTCTCTTGTGTGAATTTAATGCTATGAACTGAGTGACAATATTCCTTTGAATTGGAAAGGAAAGCAGATTTGTTAACCATTAAGTGAAGGAGTTTGTAGATAGTGACTCAGAGAACCTTCAAAGTAAGTTTATATGGGTGAGAAATTGAGAGTCAGAGACTGAACATTACCATTCAGTAAATGTGAGTTATATTTACTTCCTACCTTAGAGTCTATGTTATTTCTGTTAATTCCTTAAACTGAGACAAATTTTAAGTAAATTGTAGGGATAAAAAATCATTTTATTTTTAACATACTCTCCAGTGATTCCATCTACACCTATGGGTTATTGAAACCATAAACATGAATCCCTTTCCATGCTTCGTTTGTAGACCTTTAGATACATTTCACTGTATTTGCTATCATTATTAAATAGTAATGTCAATTTGTGCAGATTAGTTGTTTGTATGTTATTGAAAATCTTAAATTGGAAAACTTGAATAAAAAAGAACCTTTTATTCCTACTGTTATGACTGTCATTACATGTCTCCTTCTCCTATTCTCTCTCATATTTTTCCGATCATGGGGCTTGAACTCTGGGTTTGAGTGCTGTCCTTCAGCTCCTCAACTCAAGGTTAGTGCTCTACCACTTGAGACACAGCGCCACATCCAGTTTTTTGGTGGTTTATTGGAGATAAGAGTTTCACAGAATGGCAATCCTCAGATCTCAACCTCCTGAGTAGCTATGATTACAGGCATGAGCCACCAGTGTCAGGCTACATGTCCCTTATTCTTTTGTTTTAATATATTTTTATTGTAAAGATACTGTACAAAGGGGATACAGTTACATGAGTAAGGTAATGAGTCCATTTCCTATCAACCATTGTTGCCCCCTCCTTTGTTTATATCCTACCATCCCTTCCTTCCCCAACTCTCCAACTTCTCCCTCCCCCATTCCAAAGCTGTAAAGTTCAATTACAACATATTCTTTATACCAGATTTGAAGGTTTAATGTAGCTTTGCCTTTAGACATTAGAATCAAGGTAAAAGCAGTTAACAATGCATGTTTAACTACAAGATTTGGCCTTTTATTTTATTTATCTATTTATTTTTTGTCGGTCATGGGGCTTGAACTCTGGGCTTAGGCACCATCCCTGTGCTCTTCAGCTCAAGGCGAGTGCTCTACCGCTTGAGCCACAGGACCACTTCTGATTTTCTAGTGGTTTATTGGAGATAAGAGTCTCACGAACTTTCCTGCCTGGGCTGGCTTTAAACCGCAATCCTCAGATCTCAGCCTCCTGAGTAGCTAGGCTTAGAGGTGAGCCACCGGCGCCCAGTTTTGCCTTTTATTTTTTATTTAACATATTTTATTAATATGAGATATTTAGTTGTGAGTTTACACATTCACAGAGTTTATTATGAACAAATTCATCCAATCTACCAGAACCATATTCCTGCTGTGATCTTTCCCCATTTCAAATAGTATTTGGTTTCATGATATTAGAGAGATGAATGTCGATAGAGAGATATATGATACATAGAGATAGATAGATAGATAGATAGATAGATAGATAGATAGATAGATAGATAGATAGATAGATAGATAGATAGATAGATAGATAGATAGATAGATAGATAGATAGATAGATAGATAGATAGATAGATAGATAGATAGATACACAGATAGATAATGTAAGGTCCTTCAATCCTCTTTCCCCCCTGGTACACCTATTTAAACCAATCCTCTTCTTGCTGATTATTTCCTAGATAGTTCCCCTTTCACATTCATATCCTGTCACTACTACTAAGGTTATTAACATCATCATCTTTTATGTCTGCAATCCACAAATAAGCAAGAACATGTAAATAACTGGTTTTATGGGCTTAGCTCATTTCATTCAGCAAGATGTCCTCCATCTCTTGCAAATAGCATAATTTCATTTTTTTTCCTTTATGGCTGAGTACTATTACAAATTTTCCCTTTAAGACTCAGTAATATTACATGATACATATATATAGAGAGATACATCTAGTATATCTATGTAGTATTTATACGATCTATCTAGCTTGCTAGCTTGCTAGCTAGCTAGCTATCCATCCATAGTATGTTTCCCTTATTAGTCAGTTGCTGGAAACAGAGATGCAATATACATTGATTTACTTTCCTTAAACGCATGCTCAAAAAGAAGGAATCATATACTATTTTAGTATTATCAGGCACTCAATTCTGGTTTCCATAATGGTTGTAGGAGTTTACAGTTTCATCAATGTTTGTTGTTTGGATTCTTGATGATTGCCATTCTGATTGGCAGCATATTCTAATTGAAACAGAATATTAGATTATCTTTCCTTTGAATTCCTTTTAGATCTAAAGGCATTGAACATTTTTTCATATACTTATTACCAATTTATTTTGTTATTCTAAAAACAATAAACAAATTTGTTCAATTTACATGCTAATTTTAATAAGATTATTTGTTCCTTTGTAGTTTAATTTTTGACCTGCTTGTATATTCATTACAGTATTCTTATCCATTTAAATTTGAAAAAGATTTGCTCTCATTCTGTAAGTTATTTATTAATTCTGGCAATTGTTTCTTTTGATGGGTAGAAACTTTCAAAACATTGATGGAATCCCATAAATTCAATCTCATTTTTACTTGGTGGACTATTGTAGTCCTACTAAGAATATAATTGGCTAAGCCTAAATGTTTCAGTGTTTTTACCAAACATATTTTCCTCATATTGTTTTAAGGTTAAAGGCTTTCTATTCTTTTTTTTTGTTTGGAGTTGTTTTTCTATTAGATAAGGTATATCAGTCTAATTTCAGTCTCCTGAATGTTGACAACTAGTTTTACCATTTTTGCATATTCATTAAAATACTGATGCCCCTCTTCTGTATTTTTATTATAATCCTCGAATACATATTTTGATGTCTCCTGATAATAAAATTTCCCTCAGAATTTCTTCTAGCATAACTCACATCTCTCTAAAATTGCCATGTGTCAGTTTTTCTGTAGTGACGCTCTCATAGTCTTTACCAACAATATTTATGATAAGAAAACTTAACAATGATCGATGATAGGCAATCTTTAAGCTGCCTGTGCTGCTTAAGTCACATAATCGATCTACAACCTTGAAGAAATGGCTGCAGTACGGAAATAAGACACAACTAGGCAGAATCTTTCTATAAAGCTTTCTCATTTTGATTTGGAACCTCTACAGGCCATTTAATTCCAATGGTAATACTCTGTCTGTTATGGTAGAACATATTTCATATTCTTTTCTTAAAATATTTTTATTGTGAAAATACCATACAAAGGGGTTATAATTACATGAGCAAGGTAATGAGTACATTTGTTATCAAACATTGTTGCCTCCTCATTTGTTTCCCCTTTCCATCCCTTCCCACCTCCAACCTCAACCTCCATCCCCGTGCCAAAGTTGTAAATTTCATTTTTGACATAAAGTCTTGTACATCTCATTGTTGCAATGAGTCCACCTGTATCCCTATTTAAACAATTTGTTTTTTCACTTCCCCTCCACAAATTATACCAACATCAAATACAGTGAAAACACGGGTTATACCGTTGGGGAGGGGCAAACAAAGCCAAAAAGAAATCATCTTATAAATATGTCAGAAACAATTGCAGGAAAGAAAAATCATTCGCATACTTATCTTGGGTTCATTTCACCTAACACCAACTTATCTGACCGTTTCTCCTTATCTCAGACATATGCTAGCTATTGTAAATAAGGGAAACCATGGGACCTATGTTTCTTTGGGCCTGGCTTACTTCACTTCATATAATTGTTTCCAAGTCTTTCCATTTCCCAACAAATCGGGGAATGCCATTCTTTCTGATGGAGGCATAGAATTCCATTGTGTATATATACCACATTTTCTTGATCCATTCATCTACTGAGGGGCATCTGGGTTGGTTCCATATATTAGCTATGTAAATAATGCTGCAATAAACACAGTTGTGATGGTAGCTTTAGTATGGCCTTGTTTGTGATCATTTGGGTAAATGACCAAAAGTGGGAGTGCTGGGTCATAGTGTAGCTCTTTGTGGAGTCTTTTGAGGAACCTCCATAATACTTTCCAAAGTGGTTGAACAAGTTTACACTCCCACCAACAATGCAGTAGGGTTCCCTTCTGTCCACATCCCCTCCAGCATCTGTTATACAGAGAGAGCACATATTTCATATTCTTGTCTCAATATCTTTCCATCTTAATTTTTATCCTCAAACTACAGGCATGTTAATAAAGAGATGATAAGATTTCTGCAGGCCTGGTCTCAGTCTCTCTGTACATTACGTGATACTTGATGAGAAGTTCTACCAGCTAAATGCTCCCTTTGACTGTCTATTTTTGTGACTTTTTGAAAGTTAGGTTATTATTTTATTTCTGAGTCAGTCAGCATTTTGTTAGGTCATCATTGATGGTAAAATCATTACAAGAATTCTGCCAAGCTATGACATCTTAATAAATTATTAATACTTCATAGTCCAAAATAATATCATATTCCATCTTAGGTACTGTCACAAGAAAGGCACTAGAATCGATGCCAGCACTCACACACACACACATACACACACACACTCACACACACACATACACACACACACACACACACACACACACACACACACACACAAAATACATTGTAAAGTAGTTCTGTATGATTTCTCCAAATGCTTAAAATATATATATGCATAGTATTTTATAATTCTCAGAAACAAAGATTATACCCACAGATGTACCAATTGTGATGAAATATAATTTATATATTGACTAAGTGTTCAACATAAAAAATCAATGTACTTAACTAAATGTAGATAAATCAACAACAAATTTAGCTATAATTCTTGCTAGAATTCCAACCAGTTGTGGTAAACATCTCTTTAATACCAGACATCTGGAATAATCTAAAAATTGTTGTCATATTTACAGTCATATTTAATATAGGGTGAAAGACAAGATGACACATTGTCTAAAGTGTGGCCTTTTGGAAAAACTCTACCATGTGCCCTCTTTTTCTATCATATTGGTTTTCTAATAATGTTGTTTTCTGTTGTCTTTAGTGGTTTTTGTTTGATCTTTTTTGTTTTGTTTGCTCATTTATGTCTTTGGGGGGAGGTGAAGGGATGTACAAAAATGGAGGGATAAATGATGAACAGATGCAGCAATGCTACTCGTGAGACACTATCTTGAGAATGAACTATACAACTTGCGAGTGTAGATAGGAGGGAAAAACTGAGAGAGCATGGAACGATGATGTTGCCCAGAAAGAACTGTACAGGTTAGCTGACTTACATAACTGTAATCCCTTTATACATCACTTTTATAAAAATAATGAAATAGGGAAAAAGTCTTACCACTCTAAAAATAGTTAATGTAATTATCTCCAATAATTAACAACCATTCATTGATTATATACCAGAAATTAATACAAATCATTCTTTTTAAAGTACACTATATGATACAGTGTGGAAATACATTTGTCAGCAGTTGAAGTATATGTTTCCTCTATGAATCCTGCAGGTTTATTATGACTTTTCATACCATATTTTTTCTAAGATAAGGCAGTATATTATTGGAGTCAACAGTCTTAAGTGATTTTTGATGTAAAAATTGTTATAAATGAAATTTTTTAAAAACCTGATATCTAGAATGACAACTTTCTGAATCTTCAGTCTTCAAATCACTATAGCATTGATCTGAAATTATCAATCTTGAGGCCAGTTGTATAGAATGAGCTTTCAAATATTCATCATTTTCTTTAAGCAGTTAGATTTCTGGTATGAAATTGATACTTGTAGCAGCCAGAATATTTTTAAGGGCCACTGGGTATTCTGGAATCATTGCTTGTTATTCTTGATCTTTCAATCAAGCTCCAAAGTTATCAATAAGTTTTAATGTAGCAATTTCCTCTCCCTTTTCTACATATGTATCAATCAAAAGTGGTAGATACAAGAAATAACTGAGAGGTATCTTTTATGGTTTAGTGAAAGGAAGTTCCTGATTCTTTTTGAGATATAAAATTTGGAACTACCACAAATGTAAGCATATTTGAATTACAATCTCATATGATTACTTAATTTTTGACAAATATCTATTATATTGTTCTATTCAGCATTGTGTTTAACTTTTAATTTCCTGAAGTATGTATGACATAAGAAATGCATAGATCTGAGGTTTCTGATATTTCCATACTTTATTTTCTCCTATGATTCAGGATGAAATGGTGAGCTAGGAAAAGTCATTGGCAAATCAGCATTGACTATAAGTGCATAGTTCTAAGGGTATTACACAATGCAATTATAAATTGCATTAGATGTCTTTCACCACAATGTGTACAAACATAGAAACTGACCCATCCAAAGAAGATACATTAAATGAAAATGCAGTCATTTTTCATTAAGTTTCATAAAGAGATGTTTCTTTTATGATAATTTTATTGTTACTTATAGAATTGATTTAAAATCATGAGTGCATACCAACAATTTTATGCATAAAAATCATGCCATGAACACTTCATGAACTATTAGCCATGTGCCTGAAGCTCACCTCTGAATTTGTAGTTATACATCAGCGTGAGTTCCAGAGGATTGAAGATTGAGGCCAGCTCAAATAGAAAACTTCATGGACTCACTTGCCAAATCTACAAGCAAAATGCAGAAATAGATGCATGGCTCAAGTGGCAGTAGCAGCTCAGCATGTAAGCCTATTGAGTACCCTATGTTCAAATTCCAGTATTGCAAAAAAATTAGTCAATAATTTTATATTTCCTTTACAAACAGGGATGTTGAACATTTCGTCATGTGTTTCTTTGCCATTTTTGTCTCTTCTTCTGAGAAGTTTCTCTTTAGTTCCCTTGCCTATTTAGTAATTGGTTTGTTAGGTTTGGGGGGATTAGTTTCTTAAAGAAAAACATGAGGAAATGTTCACCATCCCTGATTGTAAATGATATGCAAATAAAGACAACCCTGCCATTCCACCTTACACCAGTCAGAAAGGCCCACATCCTAAAGTCAGCCAATGACAAATGCTGGAGAGGATGCAGAGAAAGAGGAACCCTATTACACTGCTGATGGGAATGTATACTTATCCAACCATTTTAGAAATCAGTCTGGTGGATCCTCAGAAAACTAAATAGTGACCTCCCCTATGACCCAGCCATACCACTTATAGGCATCTATCCTGAACAACAGGAACCAGTATACAAGGACAAATGTACCTCCATTTTATTGCAGCACTGTTCACAATAGGCAGGATATGGAAACAACCCAGATATCCCACCACAGATGAATGGATCCAAAAATTATGGTATTTATACACTATGGAATATTATGCAGCCATTAGAAAGGGCAAAATAATGGCATTTGCAAGGAAATGGATGGAACTAGAAGAAATCATGTTGAGTGAGGTAAGCCAAGAACAAAGAGACAAATGGCACATGGTCTCGCTGAAAAGTAGATGTTAAATCCAAAACCTAAGTAGATATGACAAAGTTAATAAGACTTAAGAAACAAATAACTTCCACTCACCTGGTTGAATCACTACTAAATAATCCCATGCTGCTGATCACATATATGGTATATATGTGCACACCAGAGGGAAACCAGAAGGACACAGAACTAGATGGAATCAGGGAAAAACATACAACACTGGGACCCATCAGCTGCACTGGACATTGATCAAAATGAACTAAGCAACACAATGGCAGCAATGGGAGTGAGCGAACTATGGAAAAGAGGGATCAGCTGATGCTATGCAAAATGAAAAAAAATGTACATATCACCCAATGTGGAAGAAATAACTGTATTGTCAAAGCTCATAGAACACATAAATGTTATAGAGCACGATAGACAGTTTGGCCCATGAAAGTTAGATTGTGTTTGTAATTTTAACTAGGCATCACTATCCCACAATACTGTGAAATTTGGGAAATTATGTAACCACTTAATCACAATAAAGAATTTGATCTATCTAGTGGGGGTAGTGGTGTGTTAAATTCCCCAATAATTAATGTGTTTGGATCTATGTGAGATCTGAGGAAAAGTATTGGTACTCCGTTGTTTGGTAAATATATATTTTGAATTGTAATATCCTCCTGAAGGGGAGATCCTTTAATTAGTATGTAGCGACCTTTTTTATCTCTTCTTACTAATTTGAATTTGAAATCTATTTTATCTGATATTAGGATTGCAACTCTCACCTGTTTACGGGGGCATTTGCTTGGTAGGTTTTGTTCCAGCCTTTCACTATCAAAATGTGTTTGTTTTATGGGCCAGGTGTGACTTGTGAAGGCAGCAGATAGAAGGATCTTGCTTTTTAACCAACTAGACAGTCTATGTCGCTTAATTGCAGAGCTTCTGCTTGGCAAAGGACATAGCTAGCAAGATCAATAGAAAGCCCATGGATGATGAGAAGATCTTCACTAGCCATAAAACAGACAAGGGTCTCATATCTAAAATATATATGGAACTCAAAAAATTAAATCCCCCAACAACAAATCCTCAAAGAAACAACTGCCCAATAAATAAGTGGGCTACAGACTTAAAGAGAAACTTCTCTGAAGAGGAAAGAAAAATGGCCAATAGAAACATGGAGAAATGCTCAAGCTCCCTAGCCATAAAAGAAATGCAAATCAAAACAACACTGAGATAGCACCTCACCCCAGTTAGAATGGCTATAATCAAGAACTCTAATAATAACAGATGCTGGAGGGAATGTGGACAGAAAGAAACCTTACTCCGTTGGTGGTGGGAGTGTAAACTTGTTCAAGAACTTTGGAAAGGGGCTGGGAAGTTGGCTCAGAGGTAGAGAGCTTGCCTTGCATGCCTGAGGCCCTGGGTTCGATTCCTCAGCACCACAAAGCAAAAAGAAAAAAGCCGGAAGTGGCGCTGTGGCTCAAGTGGTAGAGCGCTAGCCTTGAGCTGAAGAGCTGAGGGACAGTGCCAGATCCAGTGTTCAGGCCCCATGACCGGACCCCCCCCCCAAAAAAAAAGACTCCACATAGAGCTCCCCTATGACCCAGCAGTCCCACTTTTGGGCATTTACCCAAACGATCACAAACAAGATCATACTAAAGCTACCAGCACAACTATGTTTATTGCAACATTATTTACCATAGCTAAGATATGGAACCAACACAGATGCCCCTCAGTAGATGAATGGATCAAGAAAATGTGGTATATATACACAATGGAATTCTATGCCTCCATCAGAAAAAATGGCATTACCCATTTGTTAGGTAATGGAAAGACTTGGAAACAATTATATGAAGTGAAGTAAGCCAGGCCCAAATAAACATAGGTCCCATGGTTTCCCTTATTTGCCATAACTAGGATATGTCTGAGACAAGCAGAAACGATCAGGTAAGTTAATATTAGGCAAAATAAACCCCAAGATAAGGACTCAAGTGGTTTTTTTTCTTGTGATTGTTTCTAACATGTTTATAAGTTGATTTTCTCCATTATATTTCAAAATATTTTCTCATAGTTAATTATATTTGACAACATTGTTAAAGTGTTTCCTGATGAAACAGTTACTTTTCTGTATGAGTCTGTGAGAGTGATTCTGAAAAATTGTCTTTTCATTTGGTGGTCTGAAAAAGTCACTTTTACCAAAAGGGAGTGTATGTGACCTGCTGAAAGTGTAGATTGAAGAAAAAGGCAGAGGAAGCCATATCTCTATCTTTGAGAGCAGGGATATTTGCTTTCTCTGTTCTCAGGCATTACTGTTTATTTTATTTTGGCGGGGGGGGGGGGTGTCCGGTCGTGGGGCCTGAACTCTGGGCCTGGGCCCAGTCCTCAACTCTTCAGCTCAAGGCTAGCTTTCTACCACTTGAGCCACAGTGCCACTTTCGGCTTTTTTCTTTTTGCTTATGTGGTGTTGAGGAATCAAACCCAGGGCCTCAGGCATGCAAGACAAGCACTCTACCACTGAGCCACCTTCCCAGGCATTAGTGTTTATGACTATGAAAGATTTCACTTAGGCAAGGATTCAACAGTCTCTCATTACTCAAACTTTTGATCTCAATTTGAATTGCATACCTGCTTTCCTGATTCTCCAGACTAAACACAGACTATCATGGGACTTCTTGTCGTCTAGAATCAGTCCAATTCCCATAACAAACACCCATTTGAGAAAAGTACAGTGGAAGATATCATGTAGGGTTTACATATACCGGTATATGATACAAACCATTCATTAAAGAAATATTTGTACATCTACTTCAATATAAAACTTTGAAACTATACCGTAATTGCTCAAGAATTCTCTCTAAAATGTAGTATAAAATATGAGAGCTGAAACTGATTATATTAGGACTAATAAGTGTCAGTGCCCTTCATTATTCTCTAAAGAGAAATAAAATCATTCATCTACAAACGTATCTTCTGCAATCATTAATTTAAAATACATAACAGCAACACTAACAAAAACTAACTATAGCAAAGTTTCAGAAGAAAAAAATCTATCTATCATCTATGTATCTATGTATCTATTTGTCTATCTGTATGGAGTTAGAAATCAACTCTGAGATGAACTCAGGCTAATGTAATAAAAAAGGAAATATGGCTGTGTACTCATACTTCATTACATACAGGACAGCAATGAAAGCCAAAATTCATTTCTCTCTGGCATTCACTAATAAAAGGACTTTTAACACATTATTCACCAACAAAACTCAAATGATAAATATTTCTTAAACATGTGAACGTTAGCTGGGTGATTTTCACTCACACCTATAATCCTAGATACTTAAGAGACTGAGATCTTGAAGACTATAGACTAAAATCCAGACTGACGAGAAAAGTCCCCACGACTCTTTTTCTAATGAATCAACAAAATATTGACTGAAGACATGTTTCATTTTATTCTTGAGTCATTAAGCCAAGGAAAGAAAGAGAGATCTGGAATTAAGGTCCTGGCATAAACACAAGGAATATGTAAATGAAGTAAACAAATAAGTAGCAAGGCAAATCTTTTCTAAATGTTCCATGATAGTAAATTTTTTATATTAACATAGTAAATCATGTGTTATTATGTCATAATCACCTTGAAAGTAAAATAAAGCAGTTACAATAGAATTAATCTCCTAAGGATATAGTTGATATTAGTCGAATCATCAACTGGTATAAATACTTGAAGGGCAACTGACAAATTGCTATAAATGGAATCTGAAGTAGCATGAAAAAAAGGAGTTAATTGGAGTTAGTCTTGTAAAGGGCTATACACTTTTGTGTGTACACACACACACACACACACACACACACACACACACTTTTTTCCTCCTTGAATACTCACAAAGAAAATTGAAGAAATCTTCCTTCATCGTTTTTCCATAATAAAGTTAAGAGCAAATATTTTGAAATATACTTTAATTCTTCATATAAAAGCTCATTTCCCGGGGGAAAAATTTCTTCCAAAACCCTTCCACTCTAATAATTAAGCCAATTCTATCTCCCATAGCTTTTTCCACTTATATAAAAGAGGACAAACCTAGGAAGATACCACATAGAAGCCATAGATACTGCCAATGACAAGGTAAAAATTAAATATCATTTAGAGAATATTTTCTCTCACCACTACAAGACAGCAAAATAGTTGTAAGAGTGGTATTTAACAAAACCCAAGAGTAACAAAACACTCAAGGAACTTGAATTCATTGCAATAATAATTACAACAAACAGTAAAGCCAGTCCAGATCTCTAATGGTTTTAAGTTAAGTGAATTTTCAGAGCTTTGGTTATCTTTGTTACTATTTTGATATACATTTCAAAATCCTAAATCTTCTGACATAATGGTCTTAAACATGTAATGGTGACTATATGTAAAAATGAAAAAAAAATACTTCTTTGTTCAAAATACATGTCTGCCCTTTCTATCTGTTACTACTAGGGGAAGAAAAAAATATTAACTTGAGTTGACTTTAACAATAGCTTATAGAAGTGTACATTACTTAAATTTTCTTTAAATTCTCTTTCCTCTAACCTTTACTAGGCTTGGTTAAGGATGGATTATTTTGGTATACCTTGAATAATTTTCTTTTGAATCCTAGGCTGGACTAATCAGTTTGTGTGTATTTAATTAATTTAATAATTAATTTAATTATTCCATGCCTCAGGTTGTATAAGATGTAACTAATGGTCATTTTTTCCCTTGTGATAAGTGCAAAGGTTCGTATTACTTCCCTGACAAAGTATCTCCTTTTAATGAGACTTAAATACAAGCAAGACATACAATTTTTCCCAAAGAAGTGTTAAAGCTGCACAACTATTGGATATTGAATTTTAAATTTTTATCTTTATGTAATAATCTATTAAATAAAATATGCTTAATTTGCTTTATTCTCTTCTGACTGAAAGACTCAAATATATAATCTATTTTTATGCTTACAAATGCTAAATGGATTTTTCACCTAGTTTCTGGAATCTACTCATTAAACTGATTCAAAGAGAATCACTTAGCAGTTTTCTCTAACCTATCCTTTGCATCTAATTGTTTGCAGTTGAGTCAATATATGTTTGTCTTTAAATGTTAAACACATAAGCAGCAATGTTTATGCTGTTTAAGTGTGATTAACTTGTGAAAAATGCATCAAGTGCCCTGAGATCTGCAGCATTTATTTAAAAACTATGTCTAAAGTTTTGAAGAATAAAAAATGGCTTGACAAGGAGGCAGCGCACAAAGATTCTGACACATCAAGGGAAGAAGATCAAACAGGAAGAGAGCAGGCATATTCCCACTGATGGCTTCAATGTCTGGCTGCACTGCAAGGGGCCCAGAGAACAGGCAGACATGAAAAATAGAGAAAGAAGAGAGACATGAATCTCAAGGTGAAGAAATGAAAGACCGTTTGACATTCAAAAATGATTTCTATTTTTGCAAGTTTTGCACCATGAATAAATTCAACTCAACCTAACTTAGTTAAGTCACAATGCAACTAGTTTTCTACATATGTAAAGAATGTAACAACAGCACATTATCTCTCATCAAATGTTTCTATTAAATAAATCTGAGCTTTCATAAATTTTCTTTTTGGTAATATGTTAATTATCCTTAAGTACTTGTTCAAAGGCATTTCAATTCAGCACTCCAATTTATGACCACAATGCATCTTGATCGATGTTACCCCTTTACAATTTTTCAATAACATCTAATATAACATAAAAAATAGATGGGTGAGATGGATTTTAAAATTTGTAAGACTTTAATTTATTTTCCACAAAACTTAGAATAAATTTTTACATTTCTTTATACATAATAAACGTTAATTGATTAAATGACATGATCTAGCTAAGCACTGACTGGAACATTTAATTATGTTCTCAGGGTTTTTTTGTATTGTCCAGTCATCTATTATTTTAAATTTCAATATTTAAATTAATTAAGTTGTGTTTCAAATGCAAGCTATTCCACCATCTGTATGGCACTGGCTTTAGGTTAGAATTAGTTATTTTCAAATTCTCTTGAGTAAAAGCATATAGATATAGCCAAATAGGGCAAAAGAAATGGGAAGAAAACTATACTAAATTAAAAGTATTGGATTTAAAATCACATGGCACATTTAAAACAATAGTAATAAAGACAGACCTCTTGTGTCCATATCTTGGGGTTCATTTAACTTAACATCATCATATATGGTCATATGTACACGCTTTTGAGCTTTTCAGCTCATCTGATAAGATTATCTTATATGTCTACTAATTACTGCAAATAAGGGAAACCATGGGACTTTAATTTCTTTGGGACTGGGTGACTTCACTTAATATGATTTTTTTCAAGTCTTTCCATTTCCTAACAAATGGGGTGGTGTTGTTCTTTCTGATGGAAGCACATAAATCCATTTTCTTGGTCCACATTTTCTTGATCCACTCATTTACTGAGAAGCATCTGGTAATGTACTCACTGCATTACTCATGTAACTGTAACCCCTCTGTACAGCATCTTTACAATGAAATAAAATTAAAAAAAGAAAAGCCAAATGATGATTTTTAAATATCTTTTAAAAAGTAATGGATTTAAGAATGTATTAGACCTAGATTAGAAGTTTACTTTTAAAAAGTGGGATTTTGTTTGAAATCCAGTAGAATCCAGATAGGGACTGTTAGCTTATTTCAAATGTCTTTGGTACACACACACCCACACACACACACACACACACTTCTTCTTCTTCTTCTTCTTCTTCTTCTTCTTCTTCTTCTTCTTCTTCTTCTTCTTCTTCTTCTTCTTCTTCTTCTTCTTCTTCTTCTTCTTCTTCTTCTTCTTCTTCTTCTTCTTCTTCTTCTTCTTCTTCTTCTTCTTCTTCTTCTTCTTCTTCTTCTTCTTCTTCTTCTTCTTCTTCTTCTTCTTCTTCTTCTTCTTTCTTCTTCTTCTTCTTTCTTCTACCACTGAGCCACCTTCCCAGCACCTTTCCTATCATCTTAATGCATTCAGTATTTCATTTTGAATTGAAACATTGCTTCCATCAACACTAAAATAAAATATATAAAAATACTAAAGTTTTAGTTACATAATCATATACTATTAAATAGCATTAATGAGCCATGTCGGCAATCCTGATTTTAAAACCTGAAAGAAATTAGAAATTAAGAAGAAATGTGATAATTAAGAATTATCTGAGGAATAATGAGACTATTGGAACAATTTAATCAAGAGATAGTGTTTTCCATTAAAAGTATTTCTCACGCACGGGGGATGGGAAGGGATGGGAAGGGGAAACAAAGGAGGAGGCTACAATGTTTGATAAAAAATGTACTCATTATCTTGCCCATGTAATTGTAACTCCTCTGTACAGTATTTTCACAATAAAAAAATAAAAAAAATTCTCACCCAGTTTGTATTTATATTATAATAATGGAAACTTTGACTTGAGAGTATCAATGTTGCATTTTCCCCAATCTTCATTTTATTTATGTGTTAAGACTCAAGATTGTGAATGTCTTTCCTTTGTGATTTGGTAAAATAATTAACTGGAAATATATAATACAATATTTGAGATGAACTCCAATTTTTAATCCCAGTATAATCATTCTACACTTCCATTTATCAACTACAGATGGACGGTTGCTAGGGATATTTGACTGAGAGGGAAAAGTATTTCACTAGGATTTTTTAAGGAAAAACTTTCATAAGCCCTTTCAAGGAACTAGAAGATCATTTTCAGTGTGACTAATGTCAGTATTACCATTTTGACTTTCATATTACTCTGAACTTGATTGAAATGTTTTTATTATTTTTTTAATTTTATTTTATTTTATTTGAGAACATACTGTACAGAGGGGCTATAATTACATGGGCAGGATAATGCATACATTTCTTACCAAGCATTGCAGCCTCCTCCTTTGTTTACCCTTCACCTCCCTTCCCAGCCTCCCCCCTCCCCCCACCCAATTATATCCCCCTCCCCCCCCACACCGACATTATAAAGTTGGTTTTGACCTGACATTTTGCACTTCTCATTGTTGCAACAGGTCCACCTGAATCCTTAAACGACTTGTTTGTCCCCATCTCCTCCACATGTTATACTGACATCAAATATAGTGAAAGCGGGGGTTACACTGTGGGGGAGGGACATACAAAGCAACAAAGAAATAATCTTATAAATGCGTTAGAAACACATGCATGAAAGAAACGAAAACATTAAAATACATATTTAAGGGTTCATTTTCCTAACATCACATTATCTGACCTTTTCGGCTTGACTCATACCTATACTAGATATTGCAAATAAGGGAAACCATGGGACCTATGCTTCTTTGGGCCTGGCTTACTTCACTTAATATAATTTTTTCCAAACCTTTCCATTTCCTAACAAATGCGGAAATGTCATTCTTTCTGATGGAGGCATAGAATTCCATTGTGTATATATACCACATTTTCTTGATCCATTCATCTACTGAGGGGCATCTGGGTTGGTTCCATATATTAGCTATGGTAAATAATGCTGCAATAAACATAGTTGTGCTGGTAGCTTTAGTGTGGTCTTGTTTGTAAACATTTGGGTAAATGCCCAAAAGTGGGATTGTTGGATCATAGGGGAGATCTATGTGAAGTCTTTTGAGGAACCTCCATACTGCTTTCCAAAGTGGTTGAACAAGTTTACATTCCCACCAACAATGAAGTAAGGTTCCTTTCTGTCCACATCCCCTCCAGCATCTGTTGTTGTTAGAGTTCTTGATTTTTGCTCTTCTAACTGGAGTGAGGTGAAATCTCAATGTTGTTTTGATTTGCATTTCATTTATGGCTAGGGATGTTGAACATTTCTTCATGTGTCTATTGGCCATCCTTCTTTCTTCTTCAGAGAAGCTTCTCTTTAAGTCTTTCGCCCACTTATTTATTGGGCAGTTGTTTCTTTGAGGATTTGTTGTTGGGTGGTTTAATTTTTTGAGGTCCAAGTATATTTTAGATATGAGACCCTTGTCCGTTGTATGGCTAGTAAAGATCTTCTCCCAATCGGTGGGCTTTCTATTGATCTTGCTAGCTATGTCATTTGCCCTGCAGAAGCTCTGCAACCTTATGCAATCCCATTTGTCTAACCTTTCTTTGATTTGTTGTGCTTCCGGGTCTCTATTCAGAAAATTTCGGCCTGAGCCAAGGAGACCTAGGGTTTCTCTTATTCCATCCTGTAATGTTTTCAGAGTGTCTGCTTTGAGTTCAAGGTCTTTGATCCATCTGGAGTTGATTCTGGTGCAGGGTGATATATAAGCATCTAGCTTTAGTTTTCTACATGTAGTTAACCAATTTTGCCAGCACCATTTACTGAAGAGGCTGTCTTTCTTCCATTCTATTGTTTTAGCTTCCTTATCGAAGATTAGATGGCTATAGGTCTGTAGGTTCATTTCTGGGTTTTCAATTCTATTCCATTGGCCCTGAGGTCTGTTTTTATGCCTATACCAAGCTGTTTTGATTACTATGGCTTTATAGTAGAGTTTGAAATTTGGTATTGATATTCCTACAGCAGTATTCTTTCCGTTGAGGAGCGTTTTTGCTATTCGGGGTCTTTTATTGTTCCATATGAATTTTTGGATTGCCTCTTCTATTTCCTTGAAGAAGACAAGGATGCCCACTCTCTCCACTTCTCTTCAATCTAGTATTAGAATGCCTAGCTACAACAATAAGACAAGATGCAGACATAAAGGGGATCCAAATAGGGAAAGAAGAAATAAAACTCTCCCTCTTTGCAGATGACATGATCTTGTATTTAAAGAATCCCATAGACTCCACTCCCAAATTACTCAAGCTGATTCAAAACTTTGGCAAAGTAGCAGGTTATAAATTAACCCCCCAAAATCAATGGCTTTTCTGTATGCCAACAATGAGAAAAGTGTGGCTGAAATTAGGAAAGCTACTCCATTTGTAATAGCCCCACAAAAAATAAAATACCTAGGAATTAACTTAACCAAAGAAGTGAAGGACCTCTATGATGAAAACTTTAAAATCTTGAAAAAGGAAATCAACACAGAACTTAAAAAATGGCAAAACCTCCCATGCTCCTGGATTGGCATGATTAACATCGTGAAAATGGCAATACTTCCCAAGACTATCTACAAATTCAACGCGATACCTATCAAAATTGATTGAATGTTTTTAAAGAGAATTATTTGAGATGCCTACAGTATTAAAACTGCCACTCAATATTGATAAAATTTCACTTGAAAGAAAATTATATATTACTTTTAATCAAATTTCTATAGTGTCATTATGACTTTTACAAAGACCAGGGACTATGAATTAAGTGAAATTAAAATATTTTTAAGTTAATCTGTTCATTTGATTTTTGCATATGTTCACTAAATCAGAAATTCTATGTTGTCTGTGTTTGCATTGTACATTCTGGAGTGAATGCTGTTCTCATAAAATTTTTGCTTACATATGCTCTTTTTCAGGAGCGTAAGAAAGGGTTTGGAAGGTTCAATATGGTAATAAAAGGGAAATTTATTGCAGGTTAGCTAAGAGAAATCGGCATAACTTTGAATTCATCTAATATATGTTTTATACAGTTAAATATGAAGCAAAGAAAGAAATGGAATTCCTTTCAAGCCATAGTATATTATCATTCAACAATTTAAACACTATAACTGCTTAAACTTGCCAAAGGCTCAACTCTATCTCCCCGAAAATTGTAAAGTCTATCCAGATTGTAGTAAAAAAGGCTATTTATTTTGAAGTGTAATCTTTAGTGTTGTTATCCCTACAGCATGATCAAAATAGGATTTCAGACTCTGCATTGAATTTTATTTCATGTATCTCTCAACATTCAAGTTCCCTAAGATTAATATAAAACATTTCAAAGAAAAGAGTAGTATTATTTATACGGTGATCTGTGACGAATAATAAATATCTTAAATGCTGTGCTGATCATCAGTGTTATACTATTTAACTACCCCCATGATTTTATTTGTTCCAACAAAAATCTGTAAGCTTCAATTAAGAGCACCTGTTTCATCTGTGTTGACAATTATATTATAATGGGTTAACCAAAGAACCATCCTTCCTTTTCTTCTTTCGTGTTCAAATATTTACTTCGAACAATTTCCTATTCAGTGTCTTCTTTTGATTTTCTGTTCTGTTTTCATTTTTAACCAAACTTACAAAGGGAAAAAAAAAAGACCTCAGTTGTATTTTCTATTATTATTTCTCCTCTAAATATAAACACCCTTTTCCTACTTGAAATTTCTAAGCCCATTGTCACTCATTTCCTTGGCATAATTTTGACCTCTTATTTTTTCCCTTGATGGATACTGTCATTTTCTTCCTTCAGTGATATGACCTCCTTGTTTCCCCACGAAACATAATTTCTGATTTTCTGCTATAATAGAATCTAAAGCACACTGATCTCATTTATTTTATACTTTGAGAGGACTTTTTGCTTAGCTTATCTAAGTCAGTTTCACTCATTTTGAATTTCTGTAAAGAATTCACTTCTATGTTTTGTAACAATAGTTTATTTTTTAAATTTATTATAAAGGTGATGGACAAGGGGGTTATAGTTGCATGAGTAAGGTAATGAGTACATTTCTTTTTAAACACTGTTACACCTCCCTCATTTTCTTCCCCTTACCACTCCTCACTCCCCTCTCTGCCCAAGCAGTAAAGTTCATCTCCAAAATAGTGTCTAGTGAGTATCATTGTTGCATTAGTTCATGTTATGTCCTGTTGTTTCTGTGATTCCTATTTTCTTCCATGGATCAGATAAGCTCACATACAATACAAAGGGTACAAAAAACTAAAACAGAAAGAAAAAAAGAGAAATAACTGCATACAGGACATAGTAAGTACCTCTTGTTTCCAATTCTTGGAGTCCATTTTGGTATGCTATGCATTTAGCAGTTGTGATACTCTGCTAAGTATATCATAGACATATTTTAGTTATTAAAAAAAAGGGAAATTATGTAGCCTGTATTTCTTTGGACCTAGCTTGCTTTGCTTAAGGTAATTTTTCTAGGCTTTTCCATTTCCTTACAAATGGGGCAATAGCATTGTCTCTGATGGAAGCATAGAACTCCATTGTATGTATATATACATCTTGCTGATTCATTCCTCTCCTGAGGGTATCTGGGTTGGTTCCATACCTTAGCTATGATAAAAAAAAAAAAAAAAACGCTGCAATGAACATGTAATGCTGCTGGGGATGTGGCCAATCTAATGCTACTACACTGTTTTTGGGAGTGTAAAGTTGTTCAACTACTCTGGAAAGCAGTATAGAGGTTCCTCAAAAAGCTAAACATATACAAGATGAGGGAGTAACAATGCTCAAGAGGAAATGTACTTATTACCTTACTCATGTACCTACAATCCCTCTGTACAGTATCTTTACAATTCCCCTATGACCCAGCAATCCCACTCCTGGGCATTTACCCAAAGGACCATAAACAAGACTATACTGAATTTACCATCATTTCTATTTATTAGCCAAATATTTCTTTAGACAGCTGGGAAAGAAAAGCTTCTAATATTATATTTAATCATTTTCCTAAAAAATTTGTAGAACATGTATAAAGTCTAATGGGATCATTATATGCATTTTCTTCACTAATTTCTGTTTATTTTTCTCCTTTGCAAATTATATTTTATACACTACTTAGATTTCCTTCTCAATCTCCAGAAATATACTTTTATAGATCATAATTCCTACCCAAATAATTTTCCAAATAACTTCTATTTGCAAAATAATTTTTCATTAAAACCATTTCATTGAATTAAATATGTCTATTTTGGAATAAGACATAGTATTTAATTTTTAATATTTATTAAATGTTTAGAAATTTTATATTTTACTAGATGTGTGCTTTGTTTTGGTCAAATATGACATTTTTTAAAATATTAATTGATAACTATTTTCATGAAATATGGGAACTTGGAACATACTGTCACTTTGACTTTACCTGTAAGATTCTCCTAAGTTGTCTTAAGTTTTAGCACCTCTCACATGAACATTTTTATTTAAATGTATCAAGAGAAATATATCTGCTTTCCCAATCTTATTCAATTTTCTTCCCTAAGGGTCAACTTCAAATCAATTTTGGAAGAGAATACATTTTATGAGTACATATTATTTATATGTGGCTGTAATACATAGTTCTACATTAGGAGAAATAATCCCTCCCCTATTTATTTTCATGAATGAATTGACATCTGGTGTTTTCCAAATGGACTATATGTTGGCTTTCTTATTTTTATTTATTTTTAATATAACTTTTAAAATGGAAGGTGAATTACAAAATCATGATTTTTTTCTAATATCATTGTTTTCTTTGTGTCTATTATTTTGAATGAGGTCACTACAAATTCCTAAGTGTGTGATGTACTTTCATGTTGGTCTCATTTCTTATATTTACTAATATTCTATCCAGGATACATTTAAGAAGATGCAGTTACTTTGTTTTGATTTGATGGTCATGATATATTTTTTCCTTTGAAGCCTCCATTCCTTCGTCACGAATTTTGAATGTAAAAATGTAAAAAAGAGAAAACATGTTTACTAGTATTAAGAATGCTTGAAAAACAATTTACACTAACAGCAAACTTTTTCCTTTCTTTTTTGAATTAAGTTTTTTATTGTGAAAATATTCTACAGAGGGGTTACAGTTACATGAGCAAGGTAATGAGTACATTTCCTAACAAGCATTGTTGCCTCCTCCTTTGTTTTTCCCCTACCATCCCTTCCCTCCCATCTCCAGGGCTACACCCCTAAGCTCACCTCTCTACCTCCCACTCCTCTACCCCTCCACTCCTCCACCCCTGCCTAAATTGTAAAGTTCATTTTTCTGTCTTGTACATATCGTTGTTGCAATGGTTCACTTGTATCCCTATTTAAACAATTTGTTTTTTCCCTTCCCCTCCACAAACTATACCAACATCAAATACAGTGAAAACAGGTGTTATACTGTGGGAGAGGGACATACAAAGCAACAAACAAATATCTTTTAAATATGTTAGAAACAATAGCAAGGAAGAAAACAAAAAATACTTATGTCCTTATCTTGGGGTTCATTTTGCTTAACATCATCTTATCTGACCTTTTCTGCTTGTCCCAGCATATACTTATGCTTTATTGCAAATAAGGAAAACTATTGGACCTTTGTTTCTTTGGGCCTGGCTTACTTCACTTAATATAATTTTTTCCAAGTCTTTCTATTTCCTAACAAATGGGGTAATGTCATTCTTTCTGATAGAGACATAGACTTCCATTGTGTACATTTTCTTGATCCCCTCAGTAGATGAATGGATCAAGAAAATTGTTATTCTTTCTGACATTGTGTTGCTATATAGCCCGAAATTTCATTCAACCCGTGTGTGTGTGTGTGTGTGTGTGTGTGTGTGTGTGTGTTTGTGTGTGTGTGTCTGTGTGCCACTGCCTCCTGTTGTTGCTAGGCTTTCTTGCCCATAACTAGTGCTCTAACACCTCAGGCATCCCTCTAAATCAGCTTTTTACTAGTTAATTTGAAATGAGATTTTACAGGCATTTCATCTTAGGCAGGCTTCCTACCATGATCCTCTGATCTCGGTCTCTGGAGGAAAGCTAGCACCAAAAATGGAGAATGAAGTATATAAATAAATAAATAAATCAGATAAGAAACACTGATGTGAAGATGGAGATATCATAATTTTTATACAGGGCCATCTGTGGTGGTTCTTGCCTGCTATCCCAGTTACTTATGAAGAGAAGACTGTAAGAAGTTTGAAGCCAGCTGGTGCAATTAGAGAGGACCTGTTACACCGAACATCTGTACAATGTAACATGCACCTGTGATTTCCGTTATGGTAAGAGCTGTAGGCTCAGCAGCCCTAGGCACCCAAAATGGTACTTAATTTGGAAAATAAAGAAAGAGGCAAGTAAGGTCAAGTGTTATATTGCATGCCTTGTAAGCATGAGTCCCTGAGTTCATATGTTAAAATCTACATAACCTACATATATATGTGAATATACATATGTATAAAAGTTCAGATATATGTGTGTGTATATATATATATATATATATATATATACTATATCTATATATAAAGTGAAGATAAGTAATACAAATTCTTTGTGAATTTTAAAGAAAATAGTGGTGAGGCAAAAATGGCATTCATGATTAAGATTCTAGGAACCATGATTTTCTAGAATCTATTCAAACAATTTTACTTTTATTCTCATTCTAAAAGATGTACAAGGGCTGGGAACGTGGCTTAGTGGTAGAGTACTTGCCTAGCATACATGAAGACCTGGGTTCAATTCCTCAGGACCACATAAACAGTAAAAGCCAGAAGTGGAGCTGTGGCTCAAGTGGTAGAGTGCTAGACTTGAGCATAAGAAGCTCAAGGACATTGCCCAGCCCTGCATAAAGGAAAATAGTCTAATTTTAAACATTTTAATAAATTTAAGGAACAGTCTCAAGAAACAAACAAGTAATATGATCATGCATTTCAGAATGCCAAAAAAACTCTATCTTGAAATTTATCCATGTGAGTAGGGACTGAATTATGACTTATAAAAGAAACATAGGAATATACACCATTTTCTCAATTTTTCCAGGTTTGTGAATATTTCCTTTTCCTTATTTTGTCAGTACTGGGTTTTGAACTCAGTAGCTTACAGTCTTACTTAGCATTTTCCACTCAAGGTTGGTGCTCTACAACTTGAACCACACCACGACTTCTATTATTTTACTAGTTAATTGGAGTCTCTCAATTGTCTCCCCAGGCTGGCTTTGAACTGGGATCCTTACATCTCAGTCTTCTAAATGGCTAGGAGACCATCATTAATTATCAGCATCCAACTAAATATTTTAAACACAAGTATTTTCAGTGTTAGGAAACGTAGAAATGTAAATGAATTACAATATCCTTGTATATTTATTTACATGCTACAAACATCTATACTCTTCAGCATTAAAAGTTTGAAAAAATTGTAGTGTATTTTCTTACTGTAGTATACGAGGTATAGTTTTAAGAATTAAGCACAATGTTTGAAATGAATAGTTTTTTTTCTCTTTTTGATGGCCTGATAATATTTATTGGCGATCAATAACATTCAATAGTCTAGAAACTTGATTTTCCCTCTTTAAGGCAATATTTTGAAGTAAAAATACAGATACCAGTGACAGATCTCTGCTCTTCTGGCTTCAGTGAGGACTCAGCCTATTTTCTCCATGTTGTAGGCTATCACTATTATGTTCTGGGAACCAAATGAAATAGATTTCTAAGAATATTATTGATAGTATGCTTAATAGTTTGGAACAGCAAATTTAATTAACTTAAAATATTAAATATGACTCTTCAGTGAAAAATACACTGCTTACATAATTTTCTGATTTTTAAATGTTAAGAAATTTAATAGCTGTCCTAAATTGTGAAACTATATAAACTCAGTAATACATTGATTATACATAAAAGCAGAGAACCCTAAAGTCTTCTGCTAGTATTCCATTGTATTCCTAGTGAATACTCAAAATGAGTATTTTACTTAATACAAATTATAGCTTCATTCTTTAATTCTTTTTTAATTTAATTTAATTGTAAAGGTGATGGACAGAAGGATTATAGTTGTATAGGTCAGGTATTGAGTATATTTCTTGTAAAACATTGTTTCCCCTCCCTCAGTTTTTGCCCATCCCCGCCTCCAGTGCTCCGCACCAAGTGGTAAAACATTTGCAACATATTGTCTTATGAATATCAATGCTGCAGTGGTTCACCCTTTGTCCTTTGTCTCACCATTTTGTTGTTCCCCTTCCCTTCCCTAATTCAAATAAACATATACTCATAATGTTGAAATTTCATGCTCATTTTATTTTGCAAAATTAATGCTTAAATTGCATGTTAAGAGACTTTAATGCCACAATTCCTTATTCCTTTCTGTATTAACATATTTATGTATGTATAATATATATCAATATATAACACAAATTAATTTATGTATGTATGTATGTATGTATGTATGTATGTATGAGGACTGTGACTTAAACTCAGGGCTTTGGGATCTTGATGGTATTTTTACTTGAGGCTGACACTGTATTAGTATTTGAATCACAGTCCAATTTCAGTAGTTTATTGGTTAATTAGATAAGAGTTTCACTGCCCGGGCTGACTTTGAAGCATAGTGCTTAGATCTCAGCTTCCCAAATAGCTTTAATTATAGTTGCCAATCACCAGCATCCAGCTTCTGTTTCTTGTCATGGAGATATTATCTTCAAAATCCACCTATGAAGATCTTACAATAAGCATCTTTGCATCTCAAAATAGTAAAATATCCTACAGATTCTGACTAATTTTTATAAGACAATGTAATTTATCTTAGGATGTACTGCTTTCATGACGCTCATAGCCTGGATTAATAGTGTAAGCTAACTATCTGTAGTTATATTAATTAATCTTTCATTAAATTTTCTTGTCTTTAACCTGATTATAACAATAATATCTATGATTGCTATGAAGAGTAAAACAAATTAATATTTCTAAAATTATTACGAAGTACCTATGATTAAATGTGTTCTTACTGAATGCTAGTTATTCTCATCCAAACAATGAGCTTTTGATATGTATTAGAGTTTGTTAATAGTACTAACTCTAGGATGATATGGTTGTAGAAGAAATGTAAAAAGTGGAAAGCATTCTTTAGGACTTTGGTTACTGTACTGCTATTTTTCTGTTACATTTAAAATAGGTTTTGGTTATATTAAAATTATGCCACAAACAAATGTCATTAAGTGAATTAAAGCATTAATAGAGAAATCTAGGACACAGGAGACAAGATTATTCTTAAAGAGATGATCTTATTAAGATTATTGTTAAGGAGACAAAATAGAGAAAAAGAGCAGAGCAGAGAAGAGAAGAGAGAGAAGACAAGACAAAGGAAGAGAGGAGAGTAGAGAAGAAGAGACAAGAGAGAAGAAGAGAAGAGAGGAGGAGAAGAGAAGAGGAAAGGAGTGGAGAAGAAAGGAGAGGAGAGGAGAGAAGAGAAGTGAAGAGAAGAGAAGAGAAGAGTAAAGAGAAGAGAAGAGAAGAGAAGAGAAGAGAAGAGAAGAGAAGAGAAGAGAAGAGGGGAAGGGACAAAAGAGAAAAAGGGAAGAAGCCAAGGACAAAGATGAGCAGAAGAAAAAAGAGGGCAAGAAGAAGAACATGTTGGTTGTCAGATTGTTTTGGGACAGAAAGAACAATGACAGCTGAAGCAAAAGGAGGAGTGAGTAGAAGAGCAAAGAGTAAGAAGAAGGGTGAGAAAGAGAGAAGGAGGAGGTAAAGGACGAAGAAGGGGAAATCAAGAAAAGGAGAAAGAAATAATAAAAATGTTGGAAATTTGGAGAGTAGCCTATGTGGCAAATGAGTAGCCTTTTTATCTTAAGCAAAATGCACATAATTAAATTCTTAGGGAATTAGTAAATACAAGAGAAAATGCAGCTGGATCGCCAGTGAAGATCACTATTTTTCAAAACATATAATGCAGAACTTACTAAATGTTCTTTCCTTACCTAAACTTGGCAGGTTTAAGAAGTTCCTTTTATTCTGGTTTCTTTTTGGCCTGTGTTTTAGGGGAAAAATTCAAGAAACTATATTTAAGGGTAGACTTTATTGCAATTGTCTTCACTGAAGTTTGTGAGACATTTTCATTCCTTCTGCTCTCTCTTTTTTAATCATTTTTCCATAATAATTGAAGGTTTTGAACTCTTTCCCTTTGTGTGTCATCAGATAAATTCAATTAATGCTTCTATTTCAATTATCCTAGTTTCTTTTGTTCAATTTCATCCTCTTTTCTATTTTATATAGAAGTTATCCATTATTTCTGTGATGGTTACATTCATCTTTTAATTTAGTATTTCTTTGATTCTAATCATCTCCCTTATAAAAACTGAGCAGCTGTGTGATATAACGTTCTCCTATTTTACTCAGATTTTATTTTTCCACACTTTTAACTACACAGACTAGATTTTAAAACTTTAAATCTGCTAAATTATTATCCTCACTATGTGCATTCATTTGATTTGTCCTTCCTAAGTTTACTAATATTTTCATTGAAATATTTTACAATATTTCTTACATCAAACAAATTGCATAGGTGTTAAAATTTCAATAATGCTTTGACTAATTTAACAAGACTATATTTCATATGGCTCTCATGTTCAGAAATAGGCCTTGGCTATATTTACATTCTTCATCTCATTTCCTAAGTTATTGCTTTTCTCCTATAATCAAATAAGTAGGAAACTATATTGCAGTTGGATTAAAAGTTCAAGTATTATAGGCCAAGATACTTGACTCAGAGATAGCAAAAACATCTATTTCTTTATTTTTCTAGAAACAAACATGCGATTAAGAAAGGGAAATTGTTCCATTGGTAATTACAGGTGGAATTTCAGCGAGCGATGGGAATAATCTTGCTTACTGCACAATGGGACATGATACTATTGAAGCTATTTCGTAAAAAAAGATAAATATTGATTCATTACTTCTAAGTCAGTAATGCTATATAGATGTCTCCTTTTATGCCTTATAGTATGTGTGTGTGTGTGTGTGTAGTTCTCTGCAGTAAAGGGACTTGTTAGTTACACTGTCTTACAATCTAGTATAGATATTTAGGTATTTTTGAAAGTATTAATAGCTAATGTATTTGGGGCATCTGTGGGTATTGTGAATTTTATAAAACTAATATTATTTAATGACAATGGAAAGAAATAGCTCAAGTAAGATTTGTTTTAAATTACCTGATCGAAATTCAAGAGAATTAATTACTCTAGACTATATGAGACTATACTATAGACTATATTACTGTATGAGAAATGTAAAAAAAGGCTCTACTGTGTTCTACCAAGAAAAGAAATCTGAATTGTTCCAGAAATGAGTTTTGGATTTATATTGACTAATTAGAAAATGATATTCACTGCGAGTATTTGAAAATGGAAGACTTAAATATCTTCTATGGAAGTGACTAAAGATTTCAGCATCAGTTGATATTATATTTTACAATTGAAGGATTCTGGAAAGATCAGTCTTCATTAGTGAGAAATTTGAATATCAGTCTGGAAGTGCAATTTATCCTGTAGATAATAGGAAACAGCTAAACATTTGAGCAAGAACATGACATGACAGAAGGTTCATTTCAGGTATATTGAGCTATGAGATTATGAAAAATGAATATAAAGATGGAAAACGATTGCTCTTGAAGGATTAAAACCTATCAGAGAAGAGAATTCAGCTTGAAGAGAAGTAACAAAAGACCATCTTATAAAAGGATGAATTAACATTTTAGCATGCAGAGATAAGATATGAAAGTAGAACGCAGAAAATGAGTAATATGCAAATATTAAAAATCTTCTCTAATGAGTAAGTCAGATAAAATAATTAATTTTCCTTGGGAAAAAAGGAATTTTAGTCTTCTGATGCTGTCAATAAATAGAATCTTATGCTTTCATCAATGATTATATAATTTCTCTTAAAAATAGTATTCTATAAATTAATAAAAATCTATAAATTAATAATATATCTATAAATTAATGCCTTGTGAAGCAAGGTACTATTCTCTCACACCTGTAATCTTAGCTACTCAGGAGGCTGCATTCTGAGGATAGCAGTTCAAAGCTAGCTCAGATGGGAAATGTCACAAGACTATCCTTAGTTAACAAGTGCAAGTGTGGCTAAGAGATAGAGTACCAGCCCCTTGAGCAAAGAAGCTAAGGGGCCGTGTGAGTGCCAATACCAGAAAATGAATGTATATACACATTTGTTTGTATATTTATATATCTACATATAATATATTCACACATATATCCATTTCTCCTTGTGTACAGAAAACTATACTACAGTATAGAAGATAGAATATAGAATAGAATATATTATACATGATTAATAAAAACTCATATAAAAGTTCATATATATGAATAACTGCTACGTATATAAATATAGACTATAGAATATATATAGAATTGAAATTGTAACATATTATAAAATAATTGTAGCATAATATATTGTAATATAATTTTATATAATATATAATATATAAATATAGAATATAGAATAGCTATAAATAAATATAGAATAAAAATGCTAATTCTATAAACTACACTAACATTATATATAGAATGCTTATTCTATATTTATATGTTATATTGTGATATGCATATGATTAACAAAAACTTACATAAAACTATTCTATTATTCAAATCCTATGTCTGAAAAAGTTGTAAAAGTTCCATCTAATTTTTTTATCTTCCAAGAGATCCCTATTTCATCTATGTTTCGATTTCCATACAGTCATTTTTGAATAATATGTGATTTCAAGAGAGTATACATCATGGTCTTCCTACACTTTAATGAGAAAAGGTATGTTTTGAAAATATATCATTTCAATTAAATGAAAGCAATTCTTTTTAGGAAGACCTTGAATTTTAAGGTAAAATATTATGGACAAATTTAATTCAAATAAGTGGAATGAAAGACTTTCTATAATTTTGTCTGTCCTATGACCTCTCCCTGGAATTTTCAGAAAATAGAATATGTTAACTAGCTTTGTTAATCATATGGTCAACAAAATAAATTACAATAAATATGAGCTGCTTCTTACTCTCATGACATTTTATTTCCATGTATTATACTGTTATTCTTTTCATATGACAGGTACATTTTCTATTCTAAAAATTATCATGCACTTGACATCCATAATAAGTTTGATTCCTGGAGATTTTATCTAAGATTCTCCAATTGTATCATAATAGGCCTCTGATAATGTTAGAATTCCAGAATGTATGAATGAAGTCACCCAGATATATAGAAAAGGCACTAGCAATAAAATTTAGATATAATTTAGGGATATTCCCCTTCTGCTCATGCCTCTTTCATTTATTGAGTCCTGTGATTATTAAGACATGGTCCATTTTTTTATAGTTTTTGTGTTTGATTACTGTTTCAGAGGTATATCACATTGTCTATTTGTATGCAAGCTTTCTTGACTCGCCTTATTTTGCTAAAGCCTACCATATTCAGCATACATGCTACACTCATAAATGAACTTTCAGAGTATCTCCAAGGTCATTATTACAAAAGGTTATTATTGTTGTTGAGGATAGTGAATATACGAAATACAGACATTGTTTTACTTCCTTTTCGAAATTTGCTTTGAGATAGTGAGATAATAATTTTGAATGAAGTTACATAGATATTTAATGTGATCTTCAAATAGGGTCTTTGAGGAATTGTTGTTGTTTTGGTGGTGGTTTCTTTTTCCTTCTGTTGCTTTTCATTTTAGGAAAAGTTAAAGCCAAAAATTTTGGATAAGGATCAAAATGGTCAGTGTTTATATTCTGGGAGAAATTAGCTCCAAATGTATTGACAGGATCTATAATAAAATTAGCATAGGCCAATTTTCTGAGAGCCAGAGACTTCACTACAGATGAGGAAAGCTCTCAAAAAAATCTGTGCAAAAAAATTTCTCCACGGAATCATGCTTCTTTTCATGGAAGAACTCCAAGATTATAAACATGGGTCTGGGCATGAAAAACCTTTCTCCATGCAGTACAGATAATAGGTAAGCAGGTGATCACCACTGTTCTCCAAGAAACGTAATCATCCTAATAAATACTGTTAGCTAGCTTTCCTTCATTATTAATGAAATATCAGATACTTTACAACAGCAGCTTCCAGATGGTCTACACACTCAGTTGTAGCACATGGATCTACACCTGTTATGTTAGTCACCCCTGATGTTATTTCCTAAAGAAAGTTTCCTTGAAATTCAGACAATATGGCTTTTATTACATTGCTAACTGTTCATCTGTTTTTATTTTAATACTAGTTATTGCAAATAAGGGAAACCATGGTACCTATGTTTCTTTGGCCTGGCTTACATCACTTCATATAATTTTTTTCCAAATCTTTCCACTTCCTAACAAAAGGGCAATGCCATTCTTTCTGATGGAGGCATTGACATTTTCTCGATACATTCATCTACTGAGGGGCATCTGGGTTGGTTCCATATCTTAGCTATGGTACATAATGTTGCAATACTTATAGTTGTGCTGGTAGCTTTAGTATGGTCTTATTTGTGATCATTCAGGAAAATGCCCAAAAGTGGGATTGCTGGGTCATTGGGGAGCTCTATGTGGAGTCTTTTGAGGAAACTTCACACAGCTTTCCAAAGTGGTTGAACAGTTTACACTGCCACCAACAATGCAGTAGGGTTCCCTTCTGTCCACATCCCCTCCAGCATCTATTGTTATTAGAGTTCTTGATTATAGCCATTCTAACTGGGGTGAGACCTCAGGACCAATGGAATAGAATTGAAAACCCAAAAATGAGCCCACAGACCTATAGCCATAGGACCCTTCGATAAGGGACCTAAAAAAATAGAAAGACAGACTCATCAGTAAATGGTGCTGGCAAAATTGGTTTATCACTTGTAGAAACTAAAGCTAGCTCCTTATAAATCACCCTCTAACAGAATGTACTCCAAATGGATCAAAGACCTTGGGGTAAAAGCAAACACTCTGAAAACATAACAGGAGGAAATAGGAGAAACCCTAGGTCTCCTTGGCACAGGCTGAAATTTTCTTAATAGAGACTCAGAAACACAACAAATCAAAGAAAGGTTGGACAAATATAATTGCATAAAATGGTAGAGCTTCTGCATGGCAAAGGTCATAGCTAGAAAGATCAATAGAAAACACATGGATTGGGAGAAGATCTTCACTAGCCATACAATAGACAAGAGTCTCATATAAAATATACCTAGAAATCAAAAAAATTAAATCCCCCAACAACAAATCCACAAAGAAACAACTGCCCAATAAATAAGTGGGATAAAGACTTAAAGAGAAAGTTCTCTGAAGAGGAAATAAGAATGTCCAATAAACACATGAAGAAATGCTGAACCTCTCTACCCATAAAAGAAATGCAAATCAAAACGACGAGATACCAATTCATTCAGTTAGAATGGCTAAAGTTCCTTTTCAACATAATGTCTTGTACATCTCATTGTTACAATGAATCAGCCTGTATCCTTATTTCAGCATTTTGTTATTTCCCCTCACCTCCCCAAATTAGAAAAATGTATATACAAGATGCAGGGCACCAGAATCAAATACAGTGACAACAGAGGTTATACTATGGGGGAAGAACATACAAAAGAAACAAAAAAATCACATAGTACATTAGAAACAACAGGGAAGGGATGGTATGTGACAAAAAAAAGGAAGAGGCAACAATGCTTGTTCATGTAACTGTAACCCCTCTACAGTATTTTTACATTAAAAAGTTATTAAATATACTAACATTATATACTAAAATATAAATATTAATATAGTATATATAATATATTTGAATATATTATGTATAACATATAAATAATCAAATATATTATATAATGCATATAAAATATGTATATATAATATATTATATAATATATATAATGTATATACATTGTATATATAATTTATATATAGATATATGTTTCTAACATATTTAAAAGATATTTCTTTGTTGCTTTGTGTGTCCCTCAAACATGGTATAACCCCTGGTTTCATCGTATTTGATGTTGGTATAGTTTGTGGAAGGGAAAGGTAAAAACAAACCGTATAAATAGGGATACAGGTGGACCCATTGCAACAATGAGATGTACAAGTTGTTATGTCAAAAAATGAACTTTACAACTTTGGAGGGGTGGATGGGAATGGATGGGAAGGGGAAAGAAAGGAGGAGGCAACAATGCTTGATACGAAATGTACTCATTACCTTGCTCATGTAATTGTGACCCCTCTGTACAGTATTTTCACAATAAAAAAATCTAACTTGCCCTCACTGGTGCAAGTTTTACGGCTTTAAACATCCCCTTTTCGAAAGCAATCTTATTCCACATGGTATTCAATGTAAACAAAAGTACAATTTTGTGACTTTTTAAATATTATTTTTGTGTATGAGTGATGAGTGGTGGTCTTGAGGCTTGAACTCAGGGTCTAAGACTTTTGCTCAATGCTAGAGCTCTACCACTTGAACTACAGCACAACTTCCATGTTTTTGTTCATGAAGTGAAAATTTGAGTCTCACAGACATTCATCCTTGGGGTGTCTCCAAACTGTATCCTCTGATCTCAGCCTCCAGAGTAGCTAGGGATTATGCCACTAGTGACCAGAATAATGTTTGTGATTTCTTTTGCTCTGATGATGCACTTTTCTCCTAGCAGAACTCCTGTTTTCTATTTCCAAAGTCAAACACCTGCTCGCCACACCAATGCATTTTCTGTTTTCTATTCCCATAGCACGTGCTTTTCTAGGGTTTTAAGACAGGTAATCCACTGCTGACAGCTCTCCCCATCACAACCTGATGGAGATTGATAAGGGATAAACTGGGGCAAGACCAAACCCAAGCTCATTCATCTTCCTCCTCTCAAGAGAGAGTCGACTTCTCATTCAAGTTTTGATAAATGTGAATTTAATTACTAGATTGTTACACTTTTCCTGCAACCGAGTTAAAAATATGCTATCATTTCTTATTTTGATTTAAAAACGATAAGGGAGACTGGTGCTGGTGGCTCATGCCTTTAATCGTAGCTACTCAGGATTCTGAAATCTGAGGATGTGGTTCAAAACCAGCCCCAGTAGGAAAGCCCATGAAATTCGTTTCTCCAATTAACCACTAGAAATCCGGAAGTGCTGCTGTGGCTTAAAAGTGGTACATTGCTAGCCTCGTCCTGAAGAGCTCAGGGACACTGCCCAGGTCCAGAGTTCAAGCCCCATAGCAGACCAAAACAAAATCAAAAACAAAAAATAAAATTATGAAATAATTAAAAGTACTGTGAATATATAGGATATACAATATGTTTTTAAATATTACAAAATGGGGCTGGGAAGATGTCTCAGTGGTAGAGCGCTTCCCTTGCATCCCTGAGGCCCTGAGTTCGATTCCTCGGCACCACATAAGCAAAAAGAAAAAAGCCAGAAGTGGCGCTGTGGCTCAAGTGGTAGAGCGCTAGCCTTGAGCGGAAGAGCTGAGGGACAGTGCCCAGGCCCAGAGTTCAGGCCCCACGACTGGACCCCTCAAAACATAAAAAAAAATACAAAATGGTTAAAGAAATATCAATCACAGTGCATAAATCTTGTATTTTCATTGTATCCAACATAGAATAAATTGTAGTTACCGATTAGTTGGAAAAAAACAATGAAAGAGGAAGTTTTAGAATGAAAAAAATATTCGAATCTAATTTATTGAAAATGAAAATATTCACTAGCATCAATGTTTTCTTAATGATTTTAGGATACTCATTTTTTTGGGGTCTGTTTCTGTTTTTTGTTTTCTTTTTGGTTTTTAACTCTGGGCCTGGGCGCTGTCCCTCAGCTCTTCAGCTCAAGGCTAGTGCTCTACCACTTGAGCCACAGTGCAATTTCCGGCTTGTTTCTGCTTATGTGGTACTGAGGAATCGAATCCAGGGCCTCATGCATGTGAGGCAAGCACTCTACCACTGAGTCAACTTCACAACCCATTATTTTAGATATTACATCTTTGTGACCTTATGTGGTTCAAGGGGTAGAATGCCAGCCATGAGCAAAGAGGGTCTTCAAGAGTTCAAGGGACTAAGTTTAAGACACAATACCATAACAAAAACATGCAAATAACCAATATCCATTCCTGTTCAAACGATTTTCAAGGGAGGAAATTGCCCTAGTGTTTGCTAAAAGGAAAAGATCCAATACATGGTAATGTTCATTAATGTAAAATATAATGTTATCATTATACCTAATGGGTATAAATGGAGTGCTAGTATCCTAAATACAAGAAAGAATATCATTACTTTCATGAATATGTGTAGTGGTATATGTTTATAAATTATGTTTTCTATGTTTTATATTATATAATATATATGATTATAATTTATGCTGTGAATGGTTATAATTGTTTATAATTCATAAACAACATATTCATTATATTCAATATATTCAAATATATTCATTATATACAATATGTAATTTAATTATTTATAATATGTCATGTTGTCTTCTTCATATAAATTATAGAGTGCCTTGGTAGTCTCAGGAATAACAATTGGGATGGAGAATCATCAAAGTGAAAATTGTCTTTGGGGTGGGAAAAAATTGCCTAGAATTTGTGAAGCTTTGAGTTCAACCATTCTCCCACTCAAATTAAATGTTTGAATTTTAAAATGTTAACAGTTCTAAAGACAGCAGTACTTCATGAGACAATATAAGGCTATGGAACTTATACAATACATAAAACACATTTAAAATCTAGTGAGAATTATACAACCTATGAGGGTATTTATTTTTCACAAGTAGTAGTAGCCAGGATCAATTGTTGAACACTTGAAAAATAAGACTTATTCAGGCAGCGAAAGAAGCGCCTATGAGGAAATGCAGGGAAATTTCATGTTATAGGCACAGATAAGGTTTGAACAAGAAGTGGCCCACCGAACATCATGCTCCATGTATACCCAGCAAACACATAATTCCTCTGAATCTGGAGATATCAGAACTGACAGATGGGTACTGACTCTGGAGAACAGTGACATGTGGGATTGTCACACTGTCACAGCCTTATATACCAGGTACACCTGACCCTGAGTTTTTTTTTTTTTTTTTTTTTTTGCCACAGCTCCCTTTATGCCTATTTTTTCTGTGGTCAATTAGAGATATCTCTGATACATTCCTTCGATCGTCATATTTCAGCCTCCTAGGTAGCTAAGGATACAAGCATTAATCATTGGAATTGTAGTACATCTTCAGTATATTTAATATAATATTAATATTAAATGATAATTTTATATTATATGATATTATGATATATAATTTATTACATATTTTGTATATATACTATATAGTATTAGTATATAGTATATATACATTATTTATGTATGTATATGTTTATATATATTCATTATATGTACATTATATATATATACATTATATATACATCATGTATATACTATATATGTTGTATATACATTTTATAATATATTTTCATTATTTATGATATATTACACATAATATATTCAAATATATTATATATGCTATATTAATACTTATATAATGTTAGTATATTTTAATATCTTTTTATTGTAAAAATATTGTACAGAGGGGTTACAGTTACATGAACAAGCTTTGTTGCCTTTCTTTGTGTGTCCCATACCATCCCTTCCCTCCCACTTCCATAACTATGTTTTCCCCTTTGCCCCCCTAAATTGTAAAGTTCATTTTCTTTTCTTTAACTTTTTTACTGTGAAAATGCTGTACAGTGGAGTTAGTTACATGAGCAAGATAATGAGTACATTTCTTATCAAGCATTGTTGCCTCCTCCTTTGTTTTTCCCCTACCATACCTTCCCTTCCATCTCTGCAACTACACTCTTCCCCACCCAGCCAACTCCCACCCGTAAATTGTAAAGTTCGTTTTCCTATGTAGTGTCTTGTACATCTCATTGCTAAAATGGGTCAACCTGTATCCCTATTTAAACATTTTGTTTTTTCCCTACCCCTCCACAAATTATACCGTCATCAAATTTAGTGAGAATAAGGGTTATATCATAAGGGGAGGAATATACAAAGCAACAAAAAAATCACATGGTACATTATGAATGTGTTAGAAACAATAGCAAGAAAGAGAAAAAAAACACTTGAGCCCCTAAGTGGGTGTTCATTTTGCTTAACTTCATTTTATCAGGTCATATGTCCATAGCTTTTGACCTTTTCTACTTGTCCCAGATGTATACTAATTATTGCAAATAAGGGAAAACATGGGACATATTTTTCTTTGGGCCTGGCAGAATTTATTAAATATATTTTTCCAAGTCTTTCCATTTCCTAACAAATGGGGGAGGCATAGAATTCCATTGTGTGTATACATACATATACATATATGTGTGTGTGTATGTATATATATATACATATATATATATATATACATAAATATATATCACACTTTCTTGATCCATTCATCTACTGAGGGGTGTCTGGGTTGGTTCCATATCTCATGCATGGTAAATAATGCTGAAATAAAGATAGTTGTGCTGGTAGCTTTATTAAGGTCTGGTCTGTGATCATTCTAGTAAATGCCCAAAAGTGGGATTGCTGGGTCATAGGGGAGCTCTATGTGGAGTCTTTTGAGGAAACTTCATACTACTTTCCAAAGTGTTTGAACAAGATTACACTCCCACCAACAATGCAGTAGGTTTCCCTTCTGTCCACATACCCTCCGGCATCTGTTGTTATTAGAGTTCTTGATTATAGCATTCTAACTGGGGTGAGGTGGTATCTCAATGTTGTTTTGATTTGAATTTCTTTTATGGTTAGAAAGGTTGAACATTTCTTCATGTGTCTATTGGCCATTCTTATTTCCTCTTCAGAGAACTTTCTCTGTAAGACTTTATCCCACTTATTTATTGGGTAATTGGTTCTTTGAGGATTTGTTGTTGGGGGATTTAATTTTCTGATTTCCAGGTATATTTTAGGTATGAGATCCTTGTCCATTGTATGGCAAGTGAATATATTCTCCCAATCCATGGGCTTTCTATTGATCTTGCTAACTTTGTCTTTTGCTATGCAGAAGTTCTGCACCTTCATGCAATCCCATTTGCCCAACCTTTCTTTGATTTATTGTGTTTCTGGATCTCTATTAAGAAAATTTCAGCCTGTCCCAAGAAGACCTAGGGTTTCTCCTATTCCGTCCTGTAATATTTTCAGGGTGCCTGCTTTGACTACGAGGTCTTTGATACATTTGGAGTTGATTCTGGTGCAGGGTGATTTAGAGGCATCTAACTTTAGTTTTCTACAGGTGTTAAACCAATTTTGCCTGCACGATTTAATGAAGAGGCTGTCTTTTTCCATTCTATGTTTGTAGGTCCCTTATCGAAGATTAGATTGCTATAGGTCTGTGGGTTCATTTCTGGGTTTCAAATTCTATTCCGTTGGTCCTGAGGTCTGTTCTTGTGCCAGTATCAAGCTGTTTTGATTACTATGGCTTTGTAGTAGATTTTGAAATTTGGTATTGCTATTCCCCCAACACTGTTGTTTCTGTTAAGGATTGTTTTTGCTATTCGGGTCTTTTATAGTTCCATATGAATTTTTGGATTGTCTCTTCTATTTCTTTGAAGAATTAGATTAGAATATTGATAGGTATCACATTGAATTTGTAGATAGCCTTGGGAAGTATTGCCATTTTCACGATGTTGATCCTTCCAATCCAGGAGCATGGGAAGCTTTTCCAATTTCTAAATTCTGCTTTGATTTCCTTTTACAGGTTTTTATTTTTTCTTGTAGAGGTCCTTCACTTCTTTAGTTAATTCCTATGTATTTTATTTTTTTGTGGGACTGTTCCAAAAAGAGTGGCTTTCCTGATTTCAGCCACACTTTCTCATTGTTGGCATACAGAAAAGCCATAGATTTTTGAAGGTTAATTTTATACCCTGCTACTTTGCCAAAGTTTTGAATCATAGCTATTAATTTGGGAGTGGAGTCCATGGGATTCTTTAAATACAAAATCATGTCATGTGCAAAGAGGGAGAGTTTTATTTCATCTTTCCTTCTTTGGATCCTCTTTATGTTTGCATCTTATTTCTGTAGCTAGGCATTCTAATACTAAATTGAAGAGAAGTGGAGAGAGTGGATATCCTTGTATTGTTCTTGAGGTTAGAGGAAATGGCTTTAGGTTTTCACCATTAAGTATAATGCTGGCTGTAGGTTTGACATTCACAGCCTTTGTTGTATTGAGGATTGTTCCATAGATTCCTAATTTTCCAGAGCCTTCATCATAAAGGAGTGTTGGATCTTGTCAAATGCTTTTTCTGCATCTATTGAGATAACCACGTGATTCTTATCCTTGCTCTTGATGTAATGAATTATGTTAATTGATTTGTGTATATTGCATGCTTGAAATGAATCCTGTTTCATCATAGTGTATGATTTTTTTATGAATTTTTGAAGTTGATTGGCCAAAATTTTGTTGCAACCATGTTCATCAAAGAAATGGGTCTATAGTTCTTTCTTTGATGAGTCCATGTCTGGTTTGGGGATGAGGGTTATGATGGCTTCATAGAAAGTGTTTGGTAGTGAACATTCTCTTTCAATTTCATTGAAGATTTGGAGGAGAATTGGAGTGAGTTCTACTTTGAAGGCCTTATAAAATTCAGGTGTAAATCCATCCTGTCCTGGGATTTTCTTAGATGGAAGGTCTATTATTGCTGTTTCTATTTCAGTGCTTGATATGGACCTATTAAGTTGATTTAACTCATCTTGGTTTAATTTTCGCATGTTGATATTTGCTAGGAAATCGTGATTTCTTCCAGATTCTCAAACTTATTAGCATAAAGTTTTGAGAAGTATTTCCTTATAATGATCTGAATATTGGTTGTTTCGGTGATGATGTTTCCATTCTCATCTCTGAGTTTGTTTATTTGGGTGTGTTCCCTTCTTTTTATGATAAAATTTGCTAAAGGTCTGTCAATTTTGTTAATTTTTTCATAGAAAAACTCTTTGTTTTGTTAATTCTTGCTATAGATTTTTGTATTCTAATTAGTTTAATTCTGATTTAATTTTAATTATTTCTTTCCATATACTGGATTGGGGTTTAGCTTGCTGTTCTTTTCCAAGGAAGTTCAGATGTCACATTAAATTCTTGGTTTCATATTTCCCCAATTTGTTGATGTAGGAACTCAGAGCTATAAACTTGCTCCTGAGTACTGCCTTTGCTGTGTCCCAGAGCAGCCGGTAATTTGTGTGTTCATTTTAGTGGAATATCATGAACACTTGAATTTCTTTCTAATCTCTTTCACAACCCACTGTTGATTCAACAGTGTGTTTTTCACGCTCCGTGTGTTACAGAACTTTCTTTTGTGGCTTATGGTGTTGCGTTCTAATTTTATTTCCTTGTGGTCTGAGAGAATACAAGACATAACTTCAATGTTTCTGAATTTGGACGTTTGCTTTGTGACCTAAAATGTGGTCTATTTCGGAAAATGTTCTGTGTGCTGCTGAGAAAAACGTGTATTCAGATGCTGCTGGTTGAAATATTCAGTAGGTGTCTGTTGATCTATGCAGTTGTTTAGATCTGCGGTTTCTCTGTTGAGTTTTTGCTGAGTTGATCTATGTAGTGGGGATAGTGGTGTGTGAAAGTTCACAACAAATAATGTCTTTGGATCTATGTGCGATTTGAAGAAAAGTAGTGTTTCTTGGATGAATGTGGGTGTTCCGTTTTTCAGTGAATAGATATTTAAAATTGTAATATCCCCCTGAAGGAGAGATCCCTTAATTAGTATGTAGCGACCTTCTTTATCTCTTCTCACGAATTTTAATTTTCAGTCTAGTTTATCTGACATTAGAATTGCAACTCCGGCCTGTTTATGGGGGTCGTTTGCTTGGTCGATTTTATTTCAGCCTTTCACTTTCAGAATATGTTTGTTTTTATGGGCAAGGTGTGACTCTTGAAATCAGCAGATAGAAGGATCTTGCTTTTTAATCCAACTAGACAGTTTATGTTGCTTAATTGGAGAGTTAAGTCCAGTTCCAGTCTGCTTTGAAATTTTTTTCAAAATGGTTCAGCCTGGGTGGAACACTCAGCTAATAGTATGGAAGGGAGCACCGAGAGGCATGACTCACCTCACGACGGATCACTGCCCACTCCCAAGATCCAACTAGGAGCTTTATAACTCCAGCAACTTTAATATACACTATTGGAGCTGGAGTTACCACAGCTGCTGGCACCAGACTTGCCATCCAATGGATCCTTATGAAAGGATTTAAAGTGGACTCATTCCAATTACAAGGACTCGAAAGAGTCTTGTAATGTTATTTTTGTCACTACTTTCCCGGGTCAGGAGTGTTAGTATATTATATGAATATAATATAACATAATATAATATAATATAATATATCCCTACTTTCTATCTTGTGTCTTTTGAGAAATTATGCTCTTCTTATATAAGATTTCTAATATTTGTGGGAGTGCAATGAAGTTATATTTAAAAATCTTTCACTGAGTTTTGTATCATTTTCATCGGTGTCAAGAAATTTCAACATTGCAATGTAAAGAAATGAAATTGAAAGGTAAAACTAAATGAATAGCTGATCAAAGATCATATCTTTATTGCAGTTTACAGTTATAATTTTTTGCGAATTAAATCCATGAAAAATTAGACTTCCCTTATCAAAACATATAAACCTTATTTTTGTTGCCTACAATTTTGATGTAGCTCTATACCAACCGTGTGTACAATCGACAGAATTCCCATGCATAAATACTCGAATGCATGTGTATTTAGTATGATGTTTAGGAACAAGAAATAATCTGAACATTTTCCTTTTTATTTTTCCCAGTAAGTTTCTAAGTACCATTCACGATATGAAGAATGAAAAATTATTCAAGCATATTTTTAAAAGAAGATAGAAACAAATAAAAATATTTGATATATCTCTGTTGCTAAAGATAAATTGGAAACCATGATCTATGCACTTGCAGGTTGGAGAGAACTGGAATACAAACATATTTCTGTGGTGAATTTAGATAGAAAAAGACATTTCACTTTGGATACACAGAATAGACAAATATGGGGAAACGGTTAGAATATAATGTTTCTGGAAATGTCCTTACAATTTGACTGGAAATAAAGAAAAACAACAATATTTCCAGTCAATCTATCTACTTAAAGCAATATAGTCTACCCCATTCTGAAATTCTCACTAAGATTATGTGTTTTGATCTTTTAAAAAATGTTCTTTGGCCTGTTGAGGTGGTGAACATTATTAAAGTTCCTTTCTAGCTGGACTCCCATGGCTCACGCCTTTAATCCTAGCTACTCATGAGGCTGAGGTCTGAGGATCATGGTTCCAAGCCAGCCCGGGCAGGAAAGTCCGTGAAACTCATCTCCAATAAAATCACTAGAAAACCAGAAGTGGTGCTGTGGCGCAAGAGGTAGAGCACTCATCTTGAGCTGAAGAGCACAGGGACAGCGCTCAAGCCCAGAGTTCAAGCCCCACCACTGATCAATCAATAAATAAACAA
>NW_027203379.1:0-81859 GCF_024711535.1 Dipodomys merriami
ATGATGAACGTTCTGGAAAAATTAGGAATCCATGGATCATTCCTCAATACAATCAAGGCTGTATATGACAAACCTACAGCTAGCATTATACTCAATGGTGAAAAACTAAAGCCATTTCCTCTTAACTCAGGAACAAGACAAGGATGCCCACTCTCTCCACTTCTATTCAATCTAGTATTAGAATGCCTAGTTACAGCAATAAGACAAGATGCAGACATAAAGGGGATCCAAATAGGGAAAGAAGAAATAAAACTCTCCCTCTTTGTAGATGACATGATCTTGTATTTAAAGAATCCCATAGACTCCACTCCCAAATTACTCAACCTGATACAAAACTTTTGCAATGTAGCAGGTTATAAAATTAACCCCCAAAAATCAATGGCTTTTCTATATGCCAACAATGAGAAAAGTGTGGCTGAAATTAGGAAAGCAACTCCATTTGTAATAGCCCCACAAAAAATAAAATACCTAGGAATTAACTTAACCAAAGCAGTGAAGGACCTCTATGATGAAAACTTTAAAATCTTGAAAAAGGAAATCAACACAGAACTTAAAAAATGGCAAAACCTCCCATGCTCCTGGATTGGCAAGATTAACATCGTGAAAATGGCAATCCTTCCAGAGACTCTCTACAAATTCAACGCGATACCTATAAAATCCCTACCTCATTCTTCAAGGAAATAGAAGAGGCAAGCCAAAAATTCATATGGAACAATAAAAGACCCAGAATACCAAAAACGCTCCTCAACGGAAAGAACACTGCTGGAGGAATATCAATACCAAGTTTCAAACTCTACTATAAAGCCATAGTAATCAAAACAGCTTGGTATTGGCATAAGAACAGACCTCAGGACCAATGGAATAGAATTGAAAACCCAGAAATGAACCTACAGACCTATAGTCATCTAATCTTCGATAAGGAAGCTAAAACAATAGAATGGAAGAAAGACAGCCTCTTCAATAAATGGTGCTGGCAGAATTGGTTAACCACATGTAGAAAACTAAAGCTAGATCCTTATATATCACCCTGCCCAGAATCAACTCCAAATTGATCAAAGACCTTGAACTCAAAGCAGACACTCTGAAAACATTACAGGATGGAATAGGAGAAACCCTAGGTCTTCTTGGCTCAGGCCGAAATTTTCTGAATAGAGACCCGGAAGCACAACAAATCAAAGAAAGGTTGGACAAATGGGATTGCATAAGGCTGCAGAGCTTCTGCAGGGCAAATGACATAGCTAGCAAGATCAATAGAAAGCCCACCGATTGGGAGAAGATCTTTACTAGCCATACAACGTACAAGGGTCTCATATCTAAAATATACTTGGAACTCAAAAAATTAGACCACCCACAACAAATCCTCAAAGAAACAAATGCCCAATAAATAAGTGGGCAAAAGACTTAAAGAGAAGCTTCTCTGAAGAAGAAAGAAGGAATGGCCAATAGACACATGAAGAAATGTTCAACATCCCTAGCCATAAAAGAAATGCAAATCAAAACAACATTGAGATATCACCTCACTCCAGTTAAAACAGCAAAAGTCAAGAACTCTAACAACAACAGATGCTGGAGGGGATGTGGACAGAAAGGAAACTTACTTCATTGTTGGTGGGATTGTAAACTTGTTCAACCACTTTGGGAAGCAGTATGGAGGTTCCTCAAAAGACTTCACATAGATCTCCCCTATGACCCAGCAATCCCACTTTTGGGCATTTACCTCAATGTTTACAAACAAGACCACACTAAAGCTACCAGCACAACTATGTTTATTGCATTATTATTTACCATAGCTAAGATATGGAACCAACCCAGATGCCCCTCAGTAGATGAATGGATCAAGAAAATGTGGTATATATACACAATGGAATTCTATGCCTCCATCAGAAAGAATGACATTTCCCAATTTGTTATGAAATGGAAAGGTTTGGAAAAAATTATATTAAGTGAAGTAAGCCAGGCCCAAAGAAACATACGTCCCATGGTTTCCCTTATTTGCAATATCTAGTATAGGTATGAGTCAAGCGGAAAAGGTCAGATAATGTGATGTTAGGAAAATGAACCCTTAAATATGTATTTTAATGTTTTCGTGTCTTTCATGCATGTGTTTCTAACGCATTTATAAGATTATTTCTTTGTTGCTTTGTATGTCCCTACCCCACAGTGTAACCCCTGCTTTCACTATATTTGATGTCAGTATAACATGTGGAGGAGATGGGGACAAACAAGTCGTTTAAGGATTCAGGTGGACCTGTTGCAACAATGAGAAGTACAAAATGTCATGTCAAAACCAACTTTACAATGTCGGTGGGGGGGGAGGGGGGTATATTTGGGGGGAGTCTGGAAAGGGAGGTGAAGGGTAAACAAAGGAGGAGGCTGCAATGCTTGGTAAGAATTATATGCATTATCCTACCCATGTAATTGTAGCCCCTCTGTACAGTATGTTCTCAAATAAAATAAAATTTAAAAAAAAAAGAAAAAGAAAACCTACAAGACCAAAATAAACACCAAGAAACCACACCCAAACTGAGAATCCAAGAACCCTGTTGTGGCAGCAGCAAAGAAGGTGAATAAAAGGACAGGAACTCCCAAATACCTGTAAGTCCTATCTCTTAACATTAATGGGTTTAACTCTCCAATTAAGCAACACATACTGTCTAGTTGGATTAAAAAGGAAGATCCTTCTACCTATTGCCTTCAGGAATCCCACCTTGTCCATTAAAAACTACACATTTTGAATGTGAAAAGTTGGAACAAAATCTATCAAGCAAACAGGCTTGATAAACAGGCAGAAGTTGCAATACTAATATCAGATAAAATAGACTTCAAATTAAAATCAGTTAGAAGAGATAAAGAAGGTCTCTTAATAATAATTAAGGGATCTCTACTTCAGGAGAGATTAAAATTCTAAATTTCTATTCGCCAAACAATGGAGCATCCAAATTTATCCAAGAAACACTACTTTCTCTCAAATCTCATATAGATCCAAATGCTTTAATTGTCAGGGGCTTTAATACACCACTATCTCCACTAGATAGATCAACTTCGCAAAAATTCAACAGAGAAATCGCAGATATAAAAAACTGCATACATCAACTAGATTTAACAGACACCTACCAAATATTTCGCCCAGCAGCATCAGAATACATGTTCTTCTCAGCAGCACATGGAATATTTTCCAAAATAGACTACATTTTAGGTCGCAAAGCAAACATTTCGAAATTCAGGTACACTGAAGTAAAATCTTGCATTCTCTCAGATGACAAGGGAAAAAAATTAGAACTCAACACCAAAGCAACAAAAGAAAGTCCTATAACATATGGAGGCTGAACAACACACTGTTGAACCACCAGTAGGTCATGGAAGAGAATAGAAACAAAATTCATTTGTTCATGGTATTCAACAAAAATGAGCACACAAACTACTAGCTCCTCTGAGACACAGCAAAGGCGGTACTCAGAGGCAAGTTTATATCTTTGAGTTCTTACATCAACAAATTCGATAGAACTGAAACTAACAATTTATTGAGACATCTGAGCCTCCTTGAAAAAGAGCAAGATAAACCCCAAACCAATAGATGGAAAGAAATAATTAAAATTAAATCAGAAATAAATGAATTAGAATAAAAAATAGAAAGAATCAACAAAACAAAGAGTTGTTTCTTTGAAATAAATCAACAAAATAGACAGACCCCCAGCAAATCTTATCAGAAAAAGAAGAGAACACACCCAAATAAACAAACTCAGAGATGGGAATGGAAATATCACCACAGAAACAAACAAGATTCAGAAAATTATAAGGGAATTCTAAAACCTTTATGCTACTATGTTTGAGAACTTGGCAGAAATGGAACTTTTCCTAGCAAATATCGACATGCCAAAACTAAATCAAGGTGAGTTATGCCATCTTAACAAGCCCATATCAAGCATTGAAAAAGAAATAGCAATAAGAGACCTCCCATCTAATAAAAGCACAGGAGCAGATGGTTTTACAGCAGAGTTCTACAAGGCCTTCAAAGCAGAACTCACAACAATGCTCCTTCAAATTTTTAATGGAATTGAAAGAGAAAGTTTACTACCAAATTCATCCTATGAATCTATAATAACCCTCATCCCAAAACCAGGCAGGGACTCATCAAAGAAAGAGAACTATAGACCCATTTCTTTTATGAACATTGATGCAAAGTTTCTCAACAAAATTTTGGCCAATCACTTCAACAATTCATCCAAAAAATCATACGTCACAATCAAACAGGATTCATTTCAGGGATGCAAGGCTGGTTCAATATATCCAAACCAGATAACATAATTCACATCAACAAGAGCAATAATAAGAACCACATGGTTATCTCAATAAATGCAGAGAAAACATTTGAGAAGATCCAACACTATTTTATGATGAAGGTTCTGCAAAGACTAGGAATTCCATGGAACCTTCCTCAGTACAATAAAAGTTGTATATTAAAACCTCAAGCCAGTATTATGCTCAATGTTGAAAAATTAACTCCATGTCCTCTAAACTCAGGAACGAGACAAGGATGCCCACTCACTCCATTGTTCTTCAATCTAGTATTAGAATGCCTAACTACAGCAATAATACAAGATGCAAACATCAATGGGTACCAAATAGGGAAAGAAGAATTAAAACTCTCCCTCTTTGCAGATGACATGATCTTGCATTTAATGAATCCCATAGACTCCGCTCCCAAATTCTGCAAGTTGATTCAAAACTTTGGCAAAGTAGCAGGGTATAAAATTAGCTTCAAAAATCAATGGCTTTTCTATATGCCAACAATGAGGAAAGCGTGACTGAAATCAGGAAAGCAACTCCATTTTTAATAGCCCCACAAAAAATAAAATACCTAGGAATTAACCAAACAAGTAAAGGACATCTATGATGAAAACTTTAAAAAACTGAAAAATGAAATCAAAACAGAACTTAGAATGTGGCAAAAACTCCCATGCTCCTGGATTGGAAAAATCAACATCGTGAAAATGGCAATACTTTCCAAGGCTATCTACAAATTCAATGGGATACCTATCAATATTCCAATCTAATTCTTCAAGGAAATAGATGACGCAATCCAAAAATTCATATACAACAATAAAAGACCCCGAATAACAAAAACAATCTTTAACAGAAAGAACAGTGCTGCAGGAATATCAATACCAAATTTCAAACTCTACTACAAAGCCATAGTAATCAAAATAGCTTGGTACTGGCACAAGAACAGACCCCAGGATCAATTGAATAGACTTGAAAACCCTGAAATGAACCTAAAGACCTGTAGCCATCTAATCTTCCATAATGGAGCTAAAAAAAATAGAATGGAAGAAAGACAGCCTCTTCAGTAAATTGTGCTGGTAAAATTGGTTAACTACTTATGGAAAACTAAAGCTAGAACCTTATATATCACCTTGCACCAGAATCAACTCCAAATGGATCAATGACCTCGGAGTCAAAGCAGACACTCTGAAAACATTACAGAATGGAGTAGGAGAAACCCTAGGTCTCCTTGGCACACGCCCAGATTTTCTTAATTGAGACCCAGAAACACAACAAATGAAAGAAAGGTTGGACAAATGGGACTGCATGAAATTGCAGAGCTCTCCATGGCAAAGGACATAGCTTGAAAGATCAATAGAAACCCCACGCATTGGGAGAAGATTTTCACTAGCCATAAACAGACAAGGGTCTCATATCTAAAATATACCTGGAACTTAAAAAATTAAATCCCCCCAAACAAATCTTCAAACAATTGCCCAATAAATGTCTGTGCTAAAGTCTTAAAGAGAAACTTCTCTGAAGAGGAAAGAAGGATGGCCAATAGACACATGAAAAAATGCTCAAGTTCCAGCCATAAAAGAAATGCAAATCAAAACAATGATATACCACCTCATCCCAGTTAGAATGGTTATAATCAAAAATTCTAATAACAACAGCTGCTGGAGGGCATACGGACAGAAGGGAACTTTACTACATTGTTGGTGGGAGTGTAAACTTGTTCAACCACTTTGGAAAGCAGCATGGAGGTTCCTCAAAGACTCCACATAGAGTTCCTTTATGAGCCGGCAATCCCACTTATGGGCATTTACCCAAATGATCACAAACAAGACCAAACTAAAGCTACCAGCAGGATTATTTTTATTGCAGCATTATTTACCATAGCTACGTTATGGAACCAACCCAGATGCCCCTCAGTAGATGAATTGATCAAGACAATGTGGTATATATACGCAATGGAATTCTATGCCTCCATCAGAAATAATGCCATTGCCCCATTTGTTAGGAAATGGAAAGACTGGAAAAAATTACATTAAATGAAGTAAGCCAGGCCCAAAGAAACATAGGTCCCATGGTTTCCCTTATTTGAAATAACTAAGTTCAGATAAGTTGATGTTAATGTAATCAACACCAAGATAAGTATTCAAAATTTTTTTGTTTTTTTCCTTTCATGCAATTGTTTCCATCATATTTATAAGATGATATTTGTCTTGAGCATCCCTCTCTTTTTCATGTTTTGTTGAATGTTGCAGATCTGACGGGATTATTCTGCTGGTGTTCTCGTAGTAGTTCTTGTCCTCAGCTCTCTCATGGAATCTTGTTGTTTCAGACATCTGAGAGATGTGATGGGAAAGATGGGCTGGCCACATTCCCAGGCTCTGGGATATCCTCTATTCTCCCACTCAGTGACTAAGAGGTCAATATCCTAACCTACTCTAACGTTACCTCGAATCTCTTGCTCACCACTCAGCCACCTCTACTTTCCTCAATGGCTGGTAGTGGTTTCAACCAACAGAGGGAATTCTGGTGCTACAGGGCAGCATGGAATGTGGGCCTGGCCAGCATTCTTGGATACCATTGGTCAGAAAGAACCATGAAAGAATGGGTTTGTGATGCAGGCAGCATGGGCGGAGTAAAGATGAGAGCAGCTTCGCCAGACCCTTTCCCAGGGAACTCTGTCCAATTCAGTTGGGTACAAAAGGGTGACCTGCTTTACTTGGATGGCTGCACAAATTGTTGTGTATGGCTGTTTGTTGCCAGTCTCAGACCTTGAACTCAGGATCTGAGCACTGTCTGTGAGCTCCATTTGATCAAGGCTAGCCTGAGCCACATGTCTCTTCTTGTGGCTTTGTTGCCACTTAAGTTGGACAGCGGTCTCAAGGACTTTCCTGCCTAGGGTGACTTTGAACTTGACCCTCTTTTCACAGCTTTGTAAGTATCAAGGAGGTCTGCTGAGAGCCACTGGTGCCTGCCTAATCATTGGTCTTGCTGATGTTCTTGGACAGACCGGTGTGTTCCCTATCCTCAGGTTTAAGTGGTAGGAGCTGGAACCCACAGTTTGAATCCTGGTCCTGCCACTTTCAAATGGCAGGAGATACTAAGAACCTCATTTTATCCATATGAATACCAATGGAATGGGATGTATGTCATGATTAAATGGGCAGTTCTTGAATGATTCCCGTATAAAATTATACACAATTATATTATAGGACACTGATCAATTTTAGTTAATACTTTATTAAGCATTTAAACAATCACATTCATTAAATGGAGGCCGAATGAAATACCTAAGAATTGGGTGTCATATAGCATAGAGATGCCATTTTTCTTGCCAGTACTGGGATTTGAACTAATGGTCTTGGTAACTCTGTTGCACCGTGTGGGAAGGGGAAGCTTGCCTCCTTGAAGTCAAGAAATTCAAGTCTGTTCCTTAGGCCTGAAATCGATACTCTGCACTAAATAAAATCCTATTCATGTACATTTTAAATATATGATTTATATTTATAGACATATGTATGTACATATTGAGTTCAGTATATTTATTCATTTTATTTTTTGTTTTGTTCATGTATTGACTGTTTATTTTATTGTCTATTATGGCACATAGAACATTGATTACATTGATTACATATGATATAGGTGTACATATGTATTCTGCTTCATATCTGACACCCAGGACTTTCACAGAAAAGGAAAACATGTGTCAGCATCAGCTTTTTACTCCATGATTCATTGTTTGGGAGTTCTGGCATCTGATCTTATGGCCTACAGGGACAAATTCATGAATGGGTCAGTGTCACCATGCCATCCTGGGGCAAATTGAGCTGACAGGAAGTTCCCAGTGCCTGAGATCGAGCCCCAGTGGTTGACAAAATAAGAACAGATTGACACTCAGATGGTAGTACGCTAATAAATATATATCTTTATAGAGTGCCAGAGATGTCTATCCATTATTCAGTTATATAGACTACATTCCTACCATTCTTGGGTATTATTATGCCTCCATGTAATTAATGTTATTGTTTTTATCCTCAATGAGATGTACAAGTCGTTATGTTGAAAACTAATTTTACAACTTTGGTGTGGGGTTGGGGTGAGGAAGGGGGATTGGGGAGGATCGGGTTGGGAGGCGAGGGAAGGATGAGAATGGATGGGAAGGGGAAACAAAAGAGGAAGCTACAATGCCTGATAAGAAATGTACTCATTATCTTGCCCATGTTATTGTAACCCCTCTGTACATTATTTTCACAATAATAAAATAAATAAATAAACTCTTAAGTAAATCAGTGTCCTGAAATCATTGCATCCCTGTAAGAAAGAGTATTCTTTTAATGTTTCATATTATACAAAATCAACCAGCCGACTAAAACCATGATGTCTAATTTTATACGAGTATCATTCACGAGCAACTCATTCAACAGTGACATTTATAACATTCCATCGTTATTCTTATAGATTGAAATGAGTCACTTAGGATCTCCCATCATCCAGAAGTGACATGACTGGGATTCGACTCTAGTCCTATATTGCCCTGCAGGACTATGGCCAATAGCCCAATAGCCCAACAGCCTTCAGCAATGCAGTACCCTTTGGAGCTGTGTCATTCAGACCCAGGTGGTCATGGTGCAAAATCTAAAAAGTCCATCCCACCACTTATTTTCTTTGCATTCCCCCTCTTGCAAGGCCTGGAAGTCTAGGATCCCAGGATCGTCTGTGGTTCCAGTGGCTGCACCCCAGCCTAGGGTGATGGAAGCTGAGGCAGAGTTGCCATGACCTGAGTTCAAGACATTGCTTGGCAAAACAAAAATTTCCCTGGCTTGCAATAGGTGCCGTTTTATCTACCAGGCTTTGGATTTGAAATTAGGGTCTGGGTAACTCTGCAGCACTGTGGATGAAAGGGAAGCTCAACATGTTTGAGGACAAGAAAGTCAGGCCTACTCCCTAGGCCTGAATTCATGCCCCAGCCCAGGGAAACACACTATTTATATACATTGTAAAGATAGGATTTGAACCTACGTATTGATGTTCAGTCCATATCCTGTTTGTTGTGGTTATTTATTGTATTTCTGTTTTATTCATTTATTTACCACTTATTTTATTGACTGTGATAACACACATTCCATTTATTATATTGATGACATCCTATCACATATATCTAGATTTGTAGATATGTTCTCTTTCATGTCTTCCACCCAGGTGTTACACTCCACTTCTTACTCCACGATCCAAATGTTGGCAGTGTTGGGACCTAAGCTCAGGGCCTAGCAGACCCAATTTATGAGTGGGTGTGTCAACACGGCAACCGCTAGCCTAGGAAGCTGCCAGGCAGTTCCCAGACCCTGAGATCGAGCCACAGGGGTGGACAAAATAGCCATACATGGATAAGCAGTTGGTAGTATGCCAATAAATATATGTTTGTATAGAGTGCCAGAGATATCTGCCTAGGATTCAAGTATATCAACTAGGTTCCTACCAACTCTTAGTTAGTTATTATGCCACCATTGAAGGAATAAGATTCTTTTCATGCTTAATAGACTATTCATTAAGATCAATCAGCATCCTAGAATCATTGCATCTAATATTAGACTAGACTGATTGATGCACTCAGAAACTTCTCATTCAATCATGAGTTTGCTCACATTCCATCGGTATTTCGATGCCTAAGAACGAGTGTATTGGAAATTCCACATATTAGTATGTGTCAGGACCAGGGCCTACATTGCTGCATGGGCTATGGCTTCCCTGATAGCCTGCTATCTTTCACCAATGCAAGGTGAAGTACTCTTTGTAAGCATGTCATTAAGACCCAGGATGGTCACCTTGGAAAAGGAACAAAATGTAAAAATCCATCCCGCAGCTTTCCTCTCTCTCTCTCTCTCTCTTACTCTGTGTGTGTGTGTGTGTGTGTGTGTGTGTGTGTGTGTGCGCACACACACACACACGCGAGTGTGGTTTCCTACAAGACTTCAGGGCCTAGTATCCCAGGATCGGCTATGGGCCCATTGCAGCCCACCACCCTGAGGTGATTGAAGCTGAGGCAGAGTTACCACAAACTGAGTTCAAATCCTTTCCTTGGCAATAATAATGATAATGACAATAATAATTATAATGCAACCTGGCTCAGAACTCGCACCATTTTTCTGCCACAACTGGGATCCCAACTCAGGTCTGGGTAAATCTATAATACTGTGGGGGAAAGGGAAGCTCACCATCCTTGAAGACTACAATATCAGGCCAGGTCACAGGTCCTGAATTGAGGCCCAAGCACTGGAAAAAATAATGTACCCACCTATTTTACACATAGGATCTCTATTTACATATATGTGTGGAATGCATCATGAGTTCAGTGTAGTTACTCTTTTTATTGTGTGTCTTAGTCATGGATGCATTTGTGTTTTATTGAGTATGATGACAGACATAACTGTGCCAACATGGATAACAACCTATTCCTATGGTTATAGAGTTGACTATATAGAATTCTCCATCCTCCCTGAGACCCAGGACTTTCACAGGACAGGAAAACAGATGGATTGATGGGCTTCTCACATTAGGATTCATCTTTTGGCAGTACTGGGATTTGAACTCAGAGCTTAGCAGGCCCAATTGGCGAAAGGGTCTAGGTGAGGATACCAGCCTGTGAGCAACTAAGGATCTAGGGGGTTCCCGAGACCTGAGATTGAGCCCCGGGGTTGGGGTGGGGCACAATATTCATCCATTCATAAGCTGAAGCTAGTATGCTAATAAATACCTATTTGGATAGAGTAGGAGATGTGGCTAGCTGTGTTGGAATCCCATATACCATGTTGTCAGGTCTTCGTTCATCCCACAAAAGACAGACAGTGTCCTAGGAAAGGTAAGTGCGGCCACTCGCCCGTTCCCCAGCCTCCCTCATCCGGGGAGACAATCAGACACAGCAGGGAGTCAACTCAAGCAGGAAAACTCCTTTATTAACACAAAGCAAGCCATTTTTAAATCAAAAAAGAGTGAGTGGCATGGGAGGGGAGGAAGAGGAACCAATCAGTGTCAAGGTCACACCCTATCATGCACCTAAGCGTCCCCGGTCTGGTTACATACTGTAAAGCAAATCAGGCTCTGCCCACTCAACTCCTATCAGCACCATCTTTGCTGTCCATGTGCTCTATAGATTCCCTCTTTTTTGTTTTAATGGCAGACGCACCTCCAAGTTAGTTATCTTTTTCCCTCCTCTGTAAAGGTTATTTTAAAAGGATTCCATTGGTAATGATAGCATTGGCCATGCAGGGGGTTTGAGGCAAGTCTGGGTGGTGAGATTTGCCAGACAAGGATAGGGAGGGCCCTTGTACATGATCCAAGAGCCCATCCCAGTTACCTTACATCCCAACCTAGCAAAATAATAATCATCAGTCACACCACAGTTAGAAATGTCCGAAGCAGTTCAATTAATTCCTGGGCATATATAAAAGTCAGTATCTCATAAGGTCATTCTCTTCAGAAACTGGGAGTAGCCTGGGTATTGGGAGTTCCACACATGCGGCATGGTGCATCCTCGTGGGCCCGCACACTCAGGCCATTCTACTATAATCCAGAAAAACAAGGAAAATTTAAAACAAACTGCAGACATAGCAAAGCAATTCTGGGCACTTGGTGTCTTTTAAGTAAGCAAGTTCCTTGTACGTGCCTTTAAGCGAGCACAGGGGTCAAGATGACTTTGAGCTTTACTTTAAGCAACAAATGACTCCCAACATCTCCCCTGTCTTTGTTTAAAGAAGTGAACCCGCCTGTCTTAGGTTGGGTGGATCGCCTTGTCTGCCTGACCCATCATCGGGAACTTCTTTAGAGCAAAGCTGAAGGCCCTGTCTTAGGTTGACCAGACTGATACCCCCTCTTACCCATCTCTGGCTGCGATTCCTCTTGGGGAAATTTATTCACTTGGATCTTGATCTTATGTAACTGGCTGGCTAAGCTCATAAGGGTTTTGCAGTGCACATATAATGCAAGTAAGGCATAGAAAAACCATCAGCAAAAGCATTTCCATGCCAAGCAATGTCATTACCAGTCCTTTAACATTTGTCAAGGATGGAATAGCAGTCTATGCCACTTCAGAGTCCAGAGGTGGGGCTTGTTCTAATCCAGCTATTTGGCTCTAGGGTTGAAAAAGATCTAAACTGGAAGCATAACAAAAGGTGGTTGTTTAACAATAAGTATGGATTCAATATTGCCGCTATATAAACAATTACTAAAAGAACAATTAGAGCAGGTGACATTAAAATAATTAGCTCCAACAGAAATATTAAATGGTCTATACATAATGACATAGGGTGGTGATCAAAATGAATGTCAGGCCACCAGGTCAAAGGGACAACTTCTCTTGTGGTGCTATTGATGATTTCTGCATTGTCAGCACAGATCACTGCCCAGGTCACTCGTCGAAGTTGATGCAGGTTCCATAGGGCCATTGTCAGGACTGGGAGGGTCAGGACAGCCAACAGCTAGAATATCGCCATCTGCAATTGTTAGAGAACACAAGAGCTTCTCAAGGGTTGGTTGCCCTTGGGGATGGTTAATAATTGTCTTTCTGCTTTTCTCTTTTAAACACAAGCCTAGGCCACCATAGCCGTTTTTGTTCCTTGTTGGTTAGCTTATCCTTGGGCATCCTCCTGTATAGAGGAGATTGGTAAAAACTTAAGATTCCTGGCAGGAATCCAAATGTGGGCTGTCTCCCCTATGGGAAAAACGCATCCAAATCCCCTGCCCATGGAAACTAGGGGGTCAGGTCCTCTTCATTGTTGTGTCAGGGGTCCTTCCACCTGACTTTTATTTGGGGATTAAGGAATAGTTGTCCCCAGTGTTTCTGAAATCTGGATTCAGTTGCCCCTTTTGAAAAATTTAAAATGTTAATGGTAAACAAAGCTATCTGTAACTGTATATGGGGACTAACTCCCCTTTTTTGTTTTATAGGCTATCAGAATACAAACTAAAGGGTTTTTGAAGGGTAATAATTACGGCCAGCACTTCTTTATATCGTGCTGAACCTTGACAAGGTGGGAATCTTTGTTGTCTGGCTCCTCAAAGGCTGCATACGCAGAGCCTGCTTTACCTCCATCAGTAAAAACATGGAGGGCGCCAGGAATAGGCATAGCAGAAAATAGAGATGGCATTTTGAGGGGAAGTCGCCATAACATGACAGTCTATTTGAATGGCCCATAATGGCAGTCAATTTGGCCTAGAAACCCCTCTAAGAAGAGAGCAAGATGAGCATTGGCTCGGGAGAGCCATTCAACGTCTGCCATTGGAAAAGGAAAAACAATGGAGTGAGGGTCAAGGCAATAATGCCTTTGGGCTTGGGTCCTTCCCTTGATGATAGCATCTGCAAGTTAGTCTGCTTGAGAGTACACACAAGTGTGCCCCCCAGGGGAGTGTGAACCCACTCTAATGGCTCCCCCTTTTGAGTGAAAACTGCAGAAATCAATGTAACACCTGCAAACAACCAAAGGGAAATGGGTTCAAAAATAGAATACCTCTTTAGGGAAACTTCATCCAGGGCTTTTTTTGCCATAGGGCAAAAATATTGCCCTATGGCTGTCTGTAATTGTAATAACTTCTTGGGGCATCCTGTATTTTAGTAGGGCAAATAAGGGCACAAAACTATCTTTAGGGACAGAAACCCATAGCAACAGACAATTGATTTCCCCTAAAAGACTCTGAAGTTTGGTGAAGGTGTGTTCCAGGGATTCCTAGGAGGGTTTATATGACCAAGGTTTATCTGTTCCTCCACCAGAAGGAGGAGTGCTACAAGTTTAGGTTTGGTCAATGGCCACTGCTCAACCCAGATAGGGCTTACCATCTAAATATACAGCAAAGGCTTAAGGGGGCTGGCCTGAGCCAAGTTAAGGTGGGAACTGAGCACCTTAAAAGGAGGTACCTTTTGAATTTTATTGAGGGCTATGGTAACACCACTCTTTTTTAATATGGCGAGAACCTGGGCCAGAAGGCCCTCCAGGCAGCTCAGGTCTTGGTGCGCCAGAATTATATCATCCATGTAGGCATAGGCAAGGGAGGTATTTGAAGCCAGCAGAGGCCGTAAAAGTGTGGCCAAGTATTGTTGGCAAAAGACCGGACTATTGGCCATGCCCTGTGGCAGCACCGTCCATTCAAACCACTCATCAGGCTGGGAAAAATTTAGAGAAGGGATGGAGAAAACAAACTTCTCACAGTCATCTGGATGCAAGGGGATAGAAAAAAAAAAGCAATCTTTAATATCAGTCACAACCAAGGTATATTCTGAAGGTATAGCAAGAGTCCAGGACATGCCTCTCAAGGGTGTTCCTACTAGTTCCATCCTTTCATTTACTCACATAGATCTTGGAGCATAAGCCAAGCCTTGGAGGCTTTTTGAATAACAAATAAGGGTGTGTTCCAGGGATTCATAGGAGGGTTTATATGCCCAAGGTTTATCTGTTCCTCCACCAGAAGGTGGAGTGCTACAAGTTTAGGTTTGGTCAATGGCCACTGCTCCACCCAGATAGGGCTTACCATCTAAATCAATCTTGTATCCACAATCCGTTTTCCAATGGTATCAATTTTTGCCCCTGGGGCAGGGTGTAGTGGGCAATTCCCTCCCCCCCCCCCCGCAGTTTGGCGGGGGGATTGTTGTAAGCAGTACTTCTTAAAGTGCTCCTCTTGCAAATCCCTCTCCCTGATGATCTTGGGGTTCCTTGGCCCTGGGCTGCCAGCGCCTGGTTAATAGCCTCAGTCATTGCAGATGTCTGAGCCTGTAAAGCTAAAGCTAGTGATTGGGACTGGTGTTGTTGCATTCCCACGTCCTGCGAGGCCACCACCCATCTGCTCAGTGAATGCTCTCTCAATCCTGCACAGGCCATGCAGTGGTTTGCATTCATCCCTTCCCAGACCAGTAGCTTTACAAACTGATCTCGGAGGTTCCCTGCTGGCAGCTTGTGGTGAATGCTTCGTTGGACTCAGTCTACAAACTCAGCTAGAGGCTCACCAGGTTTTTGCCTCACTCCTGATATGGGGGACTCAGTAGGCCCATCATCCAGTTTGTACCACGCGGCAAGTCCTGCTTGCCTCACCTGGTCACCATACGGGCCAGGTATTGCTGCCTGTTGGACGCTAGTGGAGTAGACTTCCCCATCCCTGTTAACATGGCATAAATAATAGGTATCATAGGTTGAGCCTGCCAATTATTTTCTACTCGCCCTCTGCATTCCTCCTTAAAGAAAGCACATATTTAATAAACTGAGAACTGGTGAGGATGGCTTTAGCCACATCCAGCCAGGCTTTAGGGACACCTGGGTGATTAGCAATGTCCTGTAATAAGCTCTGGGCCCAAGTAGAGTTTGGGCCAACCTCTGCCACCATGTTGCAGAGCTCTTTAAGATCCTTAGCTTCCCATGGATACCATTCCAAGGGCCTGTTCGCTCCTGGTGCCAGATTGACTGGATACGCTTGGGGAAGCAAATCCTGTCGCCTAGGGTCCATACTCTCAGGTGGCCCTTCCCTTCCAGGGTAGGCCTCCTAGTAGGTTACTTCCCCAGCCCTTCACCCCTCCATGGATGGTTCATAGGGGTCTACGTCTTGCAGGTATCTCAGATCATGTAGGGTTCCGTACCTCCCCTCCAATCGGGAGAATAAGGACGGGGACCTTTGACCATCAGGGGCATCTGAATCAGAGGGAGTAACTTTCACCCTCGTTTTGAATTCCATGGTGCATGTTTCAGTGTGTTCTAGGTCAAATTTGACCCATTCCTTTTCCTTCTCACTTCCCAAGTCCTCCTTTACTCCTTCTAGGCCTAATGTTGCCTCCTGCTCCTTCTTCTGTGAGATAGCATTACCCATACTAAGGGTATCACTTACCCTGACAGACTACTTAGCCTCTGCCGGTATTTTTTCCTTTCATGCCCCATGTTGGGAGCCAGATGTTGGGTCTTCGTCCATCCCATGAAAGATGGACAGGGTCCAAGGAAAGGTAAGCCCGTTCCCCAGCCTCCCTCAGCCCGGGAGACAATCAGACGCAGCGGGGAGTCAACTCAAGCAGGAAAACTCATTTATTAATATAGGAGCAAGCCATTTTTAAAGCAAAAAAAGAGTGGGTGGCATGGGAGGGGAGAAAGAGGAGCCAATCACTGTCAAGGTCACACCTTATCATGCACCTAATTTTCCAAGGTCTGGTTATGCACTGAACATAAAGCAAATCGGGCTCTGCCCACTCAACTCCCTATCAGCACCATCTTTGTGCTATACACCATGTGAGTATTGATTCTTGGATCTTTCCCATTTCCCCCAATTCCTCAATGGGATTCTTATTGTCACACTTCATGAACTCTTAATTAAAATTATTGTGACATACATCTTGCCTATCATTTCCTATGAGAATCATGCATGAACTTAACTCTTCCCTAGGCCTGAATTCAAGCACCTCATAACATTTATAGACATGTTAAATATATGATTTATACTTACATCTATATATTCAGTCTATATTGTGTTTGTAGGAGTGATTCATTATGTTTTATTATTGATTTATTGATTTAGCATTTATTTTACGGACTATGAGTTCACCCATAACATTTATTACATTTATTCCAATCTATTCCATAGCATGTAACTTTGCAGACATATTATGAACTTGCACAGAGATATCACATTTGAAATCTTACACCAGGAAGAAATTTTTGGCAATGACGGGACCTGATCTGAAAGCCTGAGAGGCCCAATTCTTGAATGGGTGATTGTCAGCACCACAGCCTCTAGCCCATTCAGCTGCCAAGTCAATCCCAAAACCTGGGATCAATCCCCTGTTTGGCCCAAATCGCAGTAACTTTCTATGACAATAGTGGTACATAAATAAATATAAATTTAGATATTTAGGTACTGCCAGAGGTGTCTATCTAGTATTCAATGACATATACTACATTGCTAACAATTCTCATGTATTTAGTGAGGATTCCATTTAATCAATAATAATTTTAATGCATAATAAACTACGAATTAAAATCAATCTGTGTCCTGTGATTATTGGGTCTAATTTTATGCTAGACTCATTTTGAAGGACTACTCATCCAACCATGACATTGTTCACATTTCTCTGGTATTCCTATGGACAGGCAATAGTTTCTTAGGCTCGCTAGCCCCTTTTAAGTGGCATGATCTGGATTCGAACTCAGGGCCTAGCGTCCAGGTTGGCCTATGGCTTCACTGACAGCCCGCCAGCCTTCAGCAATGCCAGGTGACCTACAGGTTGCAGCCATGTCATTCAGACCCAGGATGGTCACCGTGCAAGAAAGAAAAATAGAAACTGCTGATCTTCTGCGGTTTGTGGCTTTTTTTGGTGGTGTTTTCATTTTGTTTTCCTGTTAGTCACCGAGGCCTAGGACCCAGAATGGGCTGTGGGTCCAGAGGCTGCACCATCCCAGCCTAGGGTGATGGAAACTGAGGCAGAATTGCCACGACCTGAGTTAAAGCCCCGTGCATGGCAAAAACTAAATAAATTAATTAATAATATTACTGAAGCTCCCTGACTTGGATTTTGTGCATCTTGGGATCTGGGTAACTCTGATGCACTGATGGGGATAGAGGAAAAGAAAGCTCTCCTCGCTTGAAGACAAGCAATTCAGGCCTGTTTCCTAGGACTGAATTCAAGCCCCAGTCCTGGAGAACATAACACTTATAGTCATGTTTATTATATGATTTATACTTACATCCATATATTCAGTTTATATCCTGTTCGTTGGAATGATTCATTATATTTTATTATTTATTTACTTACCATTTATTTATGGACTGACTGTGAGTGCACCTATAACATTTATTACATTCATTCAAATCTATTCCATAGTATGGAGCTTTGCAGACATATTATATATATCATACTTGACACCCAGCACTTGCACAGAAAAGGAAAACAGGTATCACACTTGGAATCTTTCTCCAGGACGACATTTTTAGCAATGCTGGGGCCTGAACTGAGGAACTAGGAGGCACAATTCATGATTGGGTGAATGGCAGCATGGCAGCCTCTAGCACATTCAGATGCCAGGTGGATCCCAGGACCTGGGATCGAGACTCAGTTTTGACCAAAATAGCAATACTTTTCTATGCAGATGGTGGTATAAAAATAAATATATATTTAGAAATTTAGATACTTCCAATGATGTCTATCTAGTAGTATTCAATGACATACACTACCTTCCTAGTGATTCACAGGTATGTAGTGAGAATTCTATTTAATCAATATTCTTTTAGGGGCTGGGAAAGTGGCTCACTGGGAGAGTGCTTGTCTTGCATGCATGAGCCCTGGGTTCTATTCCTCAGCACCACAGGATCGGAAAAAGCCGGAAATGGTGCTGTGTTTCAAATGGTACAGCACTAGCTCTGAGCTGAAAAGCTGAGGGAGAGTTCCCATGACCAGATTTCAGGCCCCACTACTGACAACACACACACACACACACACACACACACACACACACACACACACACACGTATTCTTTTAATGCATAAGAAACTGTGAATTAAATTCAATCTACGTCTTGTGAATACTGGGTTTAATTTTATGTTAGCCTGATTGACAAACTACTCATCCAACTATGACATTGATGACATTCCTCTGGTGTTCCTATAAACAGGCAATAGTTTATTAGGCTCTCCAGCCCTTTCTAAGTGCCATGACTGGGATTCAAACGCCTAGGTGTCCAGATTGGCCTATGGGTTCGCTGCCAGCCTGCCAGCCTTCAGCAATGCCAGGTGACCTACAGGTTGTAGCTGTGTAATTTGGACCCGTGATGGTCACCATGGAAGGAAGGAAAACCAAGAAACCACCAACTGTCTGCAATTCGGGGCTATTTTTCAGTGCTGTTTTCAATTTGTTTTCCTGTCAGCCCCTAAAGCCTCGGATCCCAGGTTTGTGGCTTTTTTTGGTGGTGTTTTCATTTTGTTTTCCTGTTAGTCACCGAGGCCTAGGACCCAGAATGGGCTGTGGGCCCAGAAGTTTCACCATCCCAGCTTAGAGTGATGGAGCCTGAAGCAGAGTTGCTAGGACCTAAGTTCAAGCCCTGTGCCTGGCAAAATAAATGAATAAATAAATAAAATAAAATAAATTTTTAATAAAGTATATAAAAATAAAATATTTTTTTAAAAAATTTAAAAATATTAAAAATACTAATGGAGATCCCTGGATTGGAATTTGTGTCCGTTTTTTTCTGCTAGACCTGGGATTTGAACTCAGAGTCTACGAATCTCTAATGCACTGTGGAGAATGGGGAAACTCACCCTCTTTGAATATAAGCAATTCAGGCCTGTTCCCTAGGCCTGAATTCAATCCCCAGCCCTGTTAAGTAATATTCATCCACACTTGAAAAAAATGATTAATATCTACATACTTATGTTCACTGCGTATTGCTTTGAGGGTATTTATTTTTTGTATTATTCATTCATTATATTTATTGACTATTACTACATTTATAACACGTTTTAAATTTATTACATATTATGAGAACTATACAGATTTGCATATGTTTTATATATCTTACTTCAGACCCAGGACATTCACCGACATTCTATATGAGATGATCCCATGCTTAGAAAAACAGAAAGAATACACCAACCAAAGTCTAATTTATCCCTAGCACCCCAGTGGCTCACATCTGTAATCCTAGCTACTCAGGAGGCTGAGAAATGGACAATGAAATTTCAAAGCCAATGAAGGCAGAAAAGCCTGAGAGAAATCATCTCCAATTAACTGGCAAAAACCCTGGCTACAGGTATGGCTGAAGTGGTAGAAAATCAGCTATGAACAACCAAGCCAAGAAAGAGCAAGCTGAGTTCAAGTTCATGGAGAAGAAGAGAGGGAAAAAAGGGAGATAAATCCTCCAAAAACAGAGAACAAAACAACAATAGAAAAATCCCACATAATTTATGGTACCAACCAAACTGGAAAAAAATAATGAAGCTTGTGCAGTTGCATAACTTTACATGAGCACATATGCTTTTAGGTACACTTCAAAGCTACATTTTTAATAACATATGTATATATATATTAATAACAGATATATATAAATAAACTTTAAATAAACTAAAAACCAGCCAATGAATAAATACTTCTGAATTAGTGCCTTAACATGGCATTATAAATAATTTATACTAAAAGTATATTCCAGGTTTCTTTTCTCAGAATCAATCTTTAAGAAGTTTGTTCACGTGCCTGACACCGGTGGCTCATGCTTATAATCCTAGCTAATCAGGAGGCTGAGATTTGAGGATGGCGGTTCAAAGCCAGCCTGGACAGGAAAGTCCGTGAGACTTTTATCTCCAATAAACCACTAGAAAACCAGATGTAGCATTGTGACTCAAGCAGTAGATTGCTCACATTGAGCTGAAGAGTGCAGGGATAACCCCTGAGTTCAGGCCCACGAGCAAAAAAAATTTTGTTCATATAGATCATAAAATTCTAACACTTTGAGCTTTAGGAAACATTTATGCCAGAGTCTTATGCTCTTTAAGCAAATACTCCGCTACTGATTACATCCAACTACCAATGTTTTTGTTTTTCATTTTACAATCTAGTTTATTCCCAAAATGTTTACAAGTACCTGCTGTCCTCACAAAAGTTAGATTTATTCAGAAACCCAACTTTTTGTGCTATGACTCCCCTAGTATATTTCGTTGTAGGCACTGAGGCAAACTAATATGACACAAATGTAGAGAGTTCATAATAATAGAAATAACTCTAAATATAAATAAAATCAACTGTCCCAACCTTCTAGGGAGAAATAGTGTTCTTATTTTCATGTTCACTCTTCATGGAAGATGATCAAAATAGAAACACCAATGTGCTATGCTGAAATGTAAAAGTTTAAACCCCTTTTTTGAAAAACTCTAGTGTTATAAAATCAAAATGTATCAAATAAAGGCGAAGTGAACTTAAAAAATATTTAAAATGCGAATGAAGCTCCCTTGCTTGGAATGTGTGGCATTTTTTTGTCTGCAAGGCCTGGGATTTGAACACGGGGTCTGGGTAACTCTGTTGCATTCTGCGGGAAGGGGAAGCTCATTGTGCTTGAAGACCAGAAAATCAGGCTTGTTCCATAGGCCTGAATTCACGGCCTATCCCGGGAAAGCATACTCCTTATATACATTTTAAAGATAGAATTGAACTTCCATACAGATGTCAGATTATATTATGTTTGGGGTGGTTATTCATTGAATTTTTTTGGTTTATTCATTTATTTACCGTTTATTTTATTGACTGTGATTACACCTAACAATGTATTATATTGTTTGCATGCTATCACATAGCATCTAGATTTGTAGATGTCTTGTCAATCATGCCTGACACCCAGGACTCTCCCGGAAAAGGAAAACAGATTGGCTTCTTAATCCAAGATTAAATTTTTGGCAGTGCTAGGATCTGAACTCAGGGACATGCAGTCCCAATTCATGAATGGGTGCGTGTGAGCATGGCAGCCTCTAGCCAATGAAGCTGTCAAGTGGATCCCAGGTGATGAGATCTTGCCCCAGGATTGTACAAAACAGCTATACATGGATAGGCAGACAGTGGTATACAAATAAATATATATTGGTAAAAAGAGCCATAGCCACCTATCTATGATTGAATGACATATACCAAGTTCCTACTAACTCTTAGGTATTTATTATACCACAATTAAGGGAATAGTATTGTTTTCATGATTAATAAAGTATTAATTGAGATCGATCAGTGTCCTAGGATTATTGCATCCAATTTTAGACTCGACCGATGCACAAACTTCTCTTTCAATCGGTATTCCTATGAATAGGAATGAGTCTCTTGTGATCTCCTGCCATTGGTAGGTGCCATGACCAGGATTTGAAGCCAGGGCCTATGTTGACAGGTTGTCCTATGGTTTCCTTGATAGCACGCCAGCCTTCAGATATGGCAGGTCAGATCCATTTTGCAGCCATCTGATTCAGAACCAGGATGGTCACTGTGCAAAGAGAAAAACATAAAATCCCTAGCCCTCTGCATCTTCCCACTTTTCGTTCTATCCCACTTTTTTTTTCCTCATGCAAGCCCTCTGGGCCTAGGATTCCAGTATTGGGTATGGGTCCTGAGCAGCACCTAGTCTAGGGTGATCGAAGCTGAGGCAGAGTTGCCAAGACCTCAGTTCAAGCCCCATGGTTGGACAAAAAAAAGAAAAGAAAAGAAAAGAAAAAAATTAATTAATTAATTAACTAACTAAATTAAAAAAAAAATAAAGCTCCCTGATTTGGAATTTCTGTCAGTTTTCTTTCCTAGCCTGGGATTTGACCTCAGGATCTTGGTAAATCTGTAGCAATGTGAGGGAAAGTGCAGATTTGCCACTACTGGAGTTCAAACCACATGCCAAGCCAAAACTAAAAATAAGTCACTCAGCTTGGCAGGGGGAGTAGTTTTGGAGATGGGAGGGAAGGGATGGTAGGGGGAAAACAAAGGAGGAGGCAACAATTCTCAATAGGAAATATACTCATAACCTTCTTCAAGTAACTGTGACCCCTCCGTACCACATTTTTACAATAAAAACATACAAAAAAAAAGAAACAATGTAGTGTTCAGAGAAGCACTTTGGGAATAAGGGAAGGACGTCTGAATAGCTGTGCAACATTCTACACTGCTTTTTTTAATGTTCAGTATGTAACTGAATAAACATACCTGCTTTCATTAAAAAATTAAGTCACTATCTTGGAACTGGGCCAATATTTTTACCATTGGTAGGATTTGATCTCACCGTCCAAGTAACTCTTTTGTACCATGGGTGAAGGCAAAGCTTACTGTCTTTGATGAAATGAAATTCAGGCTAGAGTTCCCATGGCCTGAATGGAGGCCCTGCAATGGAAAAGATATTTCTATACATGTGATATATACTTACATAATTATGTTTATTACATATTATGATTTTTATTATTGATTTTGTATTTATTTACTTTTTATTTGATTCATTCGTTTATTGTGTATTTTATTTAGTGTTATCATACACATATTTATTACATTTTGCACATCTATTATAAAATTATACACAATAATTTAGGACATTGACTCATTTTTCATTAAAACTTTTTGTGTTGAAACATGATACATAATTAAATGGAGGCATTTGTAAGAGTCTTCACATGTTTAGAGTCTCTCTCAAGTATGAACATTGTCTTATTTATCTTTGAACACCTTCCTATAGGGATTTCTTTAATGATTTATACTCAGAAGCCTTTTTTTTAGGACAGGCAAGTTGTGGGATAAGATTGTAAGGGTGAGCCTAGAAATGTGGCTTAGTGGTAAAGAGCTGGCTCAACATGCATGAATACCAGGGTTTGAATATTCAGTGCCACATACTCAGAAAAAGCCAGAAGCAGTGGAGTGGCTCAAATGGTAGAGTGCTAGCCTTGAAAAAAATAAGCCCCAGGACTGTCAAAAACAATTGGCCAGATGCAGGTGGCTCACACCTGGAACCCAGCTTCTCAGGATGCTGAGATTTGAAGACCACAGTTCAAAGACAGCCTAGGCAAGGAAAAACTGTTAGACTCTTATGTTCAATGTACCACCAAAAAAAAAACTCTAGGGGCGCCGTGGCTCAAATGGTAGAGTGTTCGCCTTGAGCTGAATTGCTCAGGGACAGGGCCCGGCTTGATACAAGACACACAACTGGAAAAAAGTAAAGGTTAATCAAAGTACTTTTCCTTTCTGCTAATTAGGAGAAGATTCCCTGGAAAATAAACGCTGATGTAAACCAGAATTGGAGTCAGAGCTTAAGGTTGAAGTGTAGCAGATCCACTTGCCCAGCCTCTCAGCCTCTAGCATTATAACCTTGTGTGCTAAAAGGATCTGAATGGTTCAATGTTGAAAGGCTTAATATGCTCCCCAAGCCATTTGTGATAAGCAGTTGACTTGTATTGTCAATGTCATTACAGTCCTGAACCTAGCAGAACACCTGAAGTTCACAACCATGAACCTAGCTAAGGAGGCTGAGGTCTCAGGATCACAGGGTGAAGCCAACCAGGACAGGAAAGTCTATGACACTCTGACTTCCACTTCTGAAAGGTCAGATGTTCAACAGCTTCTTGTGTTTCCCTTGGTGATGAGAAGTTATTTGAACTCTAAATGTTATTAGAATTCTTGTGCTATAGAAGAAGGAAAGAAACATCATTGACCCATCCAAGGTTCAAATGAAGTTCTAAGGATTCAAGCCCTAGCCCTGTTAGCAGGAAGAACTCCAGTGTAACACTGTATTTGAAGGACAGAAAACAGTTTCAAAAGCCAGGCTAGGTGGAGAGACCTAGGCTTGTAGGATTAGGAGGCAGAAGGTACACACTCAACAGGGAAGTGAGCTGCAAACCACTTCATTCATTCATTCCAGGCACACCCAGAAATGAGGGGAAAGCTGAAACATTTGTTAGTGTTACACCATGGTCAGGCTTTCTCAGCCTCTTCAAACAATGAATAACCTTCCTCCTTTAAGTGAAGGGAGCCTCAGGCTGTCTTCAGGTTACCAATCGAGAGTCAGTTTAGTGAGGGAGAGGGCAGGAACAGAGTAGAAAAATCCTGCTCTCTTGTCTTAGGGAGTGGATTTTTGACTATACATCTGTCAGATTTGAAGGCCCTTCTTCTACCTCTGCCAGTCCATTCTCCTTCCTTCATTCTCCACATCATTGGTGCAAATCTCCAGTCCAAGGACGGGCAGGGCCATTTCTCTTCTGTTTCCAAGCACCTGAGTTAGAACCTGGCTTTGCCTTCTTGGCTCTGGGGCTTTCATCTGCCTGAGAAGTGGGAAAGAGACAGTCTTCCTGCTCTGTGGTTGTGTGAAGGCAATGCTGGTGGCCTGGCACACTGCAGAAGGCCTCATGACTGGGAATTGTTCCCTTATTTCCTCCTGACATCCAAGACCAGATTCATGTACCATTTTTCTATCTGTTTACCTATCTATCTATCTATCTATCTATCTATCTATCTATCTATCTATCTATCTATCTATCTATCTATCTATCTATCTATCTATCTATCTATATCTATCTATCTATCTATCTCTATCTATCTATCTATCTCTATCTATCTATCTATCTATCTATCTATCTATCTATCTATCTATCTATCTATCTATCTATCTATCTATCTATCTATCTATCTATCTATCTTTCTATCTACCTACCTACCTACCTACCTTCGTACCTACCTAGATATCTCTTTGACATTTCTTGGGTTGAACTCAAAGCCAGGGCACTGTCTCTAACACTCTACGACTTGAGCCACAACACCAATTCTGTCTTTTTCTCTGTATACTACTGAAGAATACAACCCAGGGCTTCTTGCATGCTAAGCAAGCACTCTCTGAATAAGCCACATTCCCTGCCCCCTCATCTTCTTTTCTTAATGGTAGTTTTTACATACGTATGCTACAGTTTGTGTCCCCAAGTGTAATTTTATGAATACCGGTTATTTCTATAAACCCTGATCTTCTCTTTCCCTGACTTATTTGTGACCGTTCCTGGATTGGCCTCATAATAAAATGTAACTATAGGCTGCTGAGAGCTGCAATGTGCATCATCTTAGGACACAGGCCTGGAACCCTGGAAGAGCAAAGCGATGGGACTGAAATAAAGAGAATGATGCAGTATGCATAACAAGCATATCTGAAAAATAAATCAGTATATGAAAGCAGAAGCTTTGCATATGGTCTGTTTGCACTCAGGGAAGTAACATACACAAGTAAGTAAGTAGGGCACTGATACATAAACTTGGCCTTCTCTTTTTGAATTTTATTTTTTGGACATCTCAGGGCTTTAACTCAGGTTGCGATGTGTTCCTCAGTTGTTTTGCTCAAGGCTGAGCTTCTACTACTGCCATAGTTCCACTTCCAGACATCTGGACATTAATTGGACATAAGCAACTCCCAGACTTTCCTGCCTGGTCTGGCCTGTACCTCCTGCTAGGCTTTCTCTCCCAAAACTGGAGCTCTACCCTCTAGGCCACTGGTCCCTTTCTGGTTTTCTGGTGGTTTATTGGCAATAAGAATCTCACAGACTTCCTGCTTGGGCTGGCTTTGGAAGGCGATCTCCTGAAGACGCTTCAAACAGCTTTCCTCAGGGATTTGCCAAGGAGCCGCTCCACACAAACCTTTAATCTAAATCTCAAGAGGTAATAAAGAAAAATTGAAACGTGAACATACTTCTAGTGTGTTCTAGATAGGTAAGATTGGAGACACACAACACTCATAATTATTAGATCATTTTATAGTCAAAAGGAGCAATGCAGACGGTATGATGATCGCTCCAGCTTTTGGTCCTCTCATCCTGAGACAGTAAATTCACTGCAGCTCAGTGCTAAGTAACAGAACTGGCATGTCCTGTGGACATTTGCTCCTCAATCCTGTGATACTCATTTCTCACTTTTGGCTTCAAACCTGTGACCAGAATGGTAGATGAGGAGAGAAAATCCTTCTATGAGAAAACAGCTAGAAAGAACATTGGGTAGTCTCTTATAAGTTCAAACCATTGGAATGACCCGTTAAGAAGTCAGATTGTCCAGATTAAAAAAAATAAGAAAAGAAAGATGGTGCCAGTGGCTGCTGACCCAGATCCTCAAGAGGCTGAGATGTAGAGAATCTGAATATGAATCCAGCCAGTGTAAGATAGCCCTTGACACTGTTATTTCTAAGAGATCACAGAAAAAACCAGAAATGGGCTTTGACTCAATCTTAATGCACTACCCTTGAGTAAAAGGAGCTCAGGGACAGCGCACAGGCTCATAGTTCAACCCCAGGACCTGCCCCCTCAAAAAGAGCCTGTACCTCTACGTCTTTGTCTATGTATGGATGTATTCCTACAGGTGAAGCTCCAGAGTAGAGTAGCTATGATGAATGGCACCAAGCTAGGAAATATGTATTCAATATTATGAGTTCATAACACAGAGAATGCTTTTATGACATTGCATGTTCCAGGGCTCCCCTCACTGCTCCCAGTATAGCCTGAAGGTTGCTCTGCACCCCAGTCCTGCTGGAAGAAGTCTCTCTCATTGTCTGGACAGGCAGACAAACGCCTCAATCCTGTACAGCTGTGTAACAAGTAACTCCATCTGGGCCACTTAGGAATGTGGGCAGGCTCTGAAAGCCAAGCAATCTCTCTCCCCAGTGCTCTATTTTGACAGGAAGCCTTCATTTGTGCCACCTCCTGTGGAATGCCAAGTCCTGTGCACTTATCCTGCTTTTGTGAGACTATATTCTGATGTTCAGATACAGGGCTCAATATAATTCAGGTGTCCTTCTGCCAGACAACTAGGATACTGAACCTAATTAAATGTTTCATTACCTGCGATGATGGGCCTATGATGCCTCTCCTAGGTTTCTGGAAGCTTGGGAAATCCAAGAACATGTCAGATAATACAAAGTTTCCTGTCATCTATGGCTGGTGAAGCTCATCAGGTTTTGAAACCTTTGTCCTCTCCTAGTTGGGCCCTGAGAGGCTAAGTTTTGGGGTTGAACACAGGGCATGAGGGCTGACCATGATCTCAGAGCAGAAGTCTACTGCTTTGCCATTTTGTGTCACAGCTTCACTTCTACTTTCTGTGTGTGTGTGTGTGTGTGTGTGTGTGTGTGTGTGTGTGTGTGTGTGTGTGTGAGTGAGTGAGCACACGTGTGAGTGTGTGTGTGCATACACTAGTCCTGGAGCTTGAACACAGGACATGAGCACTGTATCTAGTTTGCCTTGTACAAGGATTTCCCTCTCCTACTTGGACCACAGAGCCACTTCAGGCATTTTCCTAGTGATGTGGTCCAGAGTAATCAAGCCTAGGGTTTCATGTATGCAAAGCACTCTACCCCTAAGGCACATTACAGCCCTCTACTTCAGGTTTGTTAGTTTGCTTATGTCTTTTTTGTTGTTGTAGGTTCTATGAGTTGAAGTCTGATTCTGGGTGGTGTCCCTGAGCAATTCAGCTCTGATCTTGTGCTCTACCACTTGAGCCACCGGTTTTCTGGTGGTTCATTGGAGCTAAGTGTCTCAAGGACTTTCCTGCCCAGGCTAGCTTTGAACCATGATCCTCAGATCTCATCCTACTGAGAAGTTAAGATGACCAACATGAGCCACAAGCACCAAGCTTCCAATTCACATTCCCTAGTGATGAAATGGAGATAATAGTCTCATGGGACCTTTTGTGTCTGGGATAGTTTGGAACCCAGATACTCAGATCTCAGCTTCCTGAGAAGCCAGGATGACAGATCTTGGCTATATAACTGTAGGCTGTGGCACTCTGCTGCAAGGGGGTCCTTGGATCCACGTGGTGGAGTGCTGGCCATGAGTCCAAGAGGTAAGGATCAGCACCTAGACCTTGAGTTCAAGGTTCATGACTGAGAAAAAAAAGAAAACAAAACAATTGTCTGCAGTAAACAACTCACTAGTCTTCAGTAATACATAATTTTGTCCCTACCATAGGGACATATCTGAGCCTCAATATTCTTTTCTGCATAATCATCGAAGTTGTGGAGCTATTACAAGGGCAAGATGAAAGAATGTACCCTTTGAAGGTCAAAACACATTACACTCTTTACAGGGTTCAGCACACAGCACCCAGAACCCAATGCAGGACTCAGCACACTGAAGGAGTCAGCACATAGCATCCTGAGCAGGACTCAGCAGACAGCACCACACGAAGGACCCAGAACCTCAGGAAGGACTCCTCACATAGCTGTATCCCACACACTGTCATTAGAATTAGTGTGCTTTCATCAGTATCACCATTCTTTCAGAAACACATCACAAACTGCACAAAGTTCACATCTAATGATTGAGATTGGTAGGGTGTGTTTTTCTTGGGGGGGAGTCAGCCATAGGGATTGCACTAAAATGTTGGGGGTACTATCCTATGAACTATTGCTTGAGCCACAGCACAGAGTTTCACAGACATCCTGCCAGCGCTGGGTTTTAAACCCATCAGTGTTGTATCTCAGCCCCTGAATATCTTGGATGACAGAGGTGAGCAAGCCAGCAGCATGTGGTTCTGTGGAGCTGGGTTGCAGTGTTATACCTTTGGCTAAGTCAGGTTAGATGGCAGCTGTCAGCACCAGACTCATGGCTTGCTCTGTGATGAGGTATTTGAAGTCCTATACTTATAGAGTTGCAGTCACAACATTCAGTCTTATTTTGGTGCCATTCCTGGGTCTTGAGAAAGAGTCTAGACACAGTCCCTATGCTTTTACACTCATAGCTAGTGATCTACTGCTTGAGAGACAGCACAACTTCCGGATTTTTATGTGCATGTGGTAGTGAGGTATCGAATCCAGGGCTTTGTATGTAGAAGCCATCACTATACAACTGAGCCCCAGGAGTGACAAGTGTATAAACAGATAAATATGTAGATTGACATCTCTCTCTCTCTCTCTCTCTATATATATATATATATATATGTATACATATTCATAAAACAAGAGAAATTGTATATTATGAAATTATATATATTACTAGTAATTACTGACAAATTATTCCTTCAAATTTGAAGTATCATGGTTGAATATATAACAAAGTATTAATTGAAAATTAGTCAAAGTAGTATAATTACTGTGTATAATTTTAGAGTACACTCATACACTAACTACTAATTTAATGGTTACTTTTATAACATTCCATTTGTATGGATGTATATTGGCATGCATTTCTTAGAATCTCCCAACAATCATTAGTGGCAGTCCCAGGATTTGACCTTCAGGCCTAAGTTGAAGTTTCAGTTATGGCTTCCCTAATAGCCAGCCAAACATCAGGACACAAGGTCATGTACACTTTCTGGGCCTTTTCATTTAGGCCCAGGATGGTCATAATGCAAAGGGGAAAAAAAAGGTAAAACCACCTTCTTGAACTTCTCTGTTTTATCCTTCTCCTTTTTAATTTTTATTTTTTGCCAACCCCGAGATTTGAACTTGGGTCCTAGGATCCAGAGGTCAACTGTGGCAGAGATGCCAAAACCTGAGTTCAAGCCCTGTGCTTGGCCAAAGGAAAAAAAAAGCCCTGGCTTGGAATTTGACCACTTTTCTGGCAGGCCTGGGATTTGAACTCAGGCTCTGGGTAACTCTGTGGCACTGTGGTTGAAGGGGAAGCTCACCGTCCTTGAAAACAAGACATTTTAGACCAGTTCCCAGGGCCTGAATAGAAGCTCCAGAACTGGAAAAAATAATATTCATATATGAGATTTATTTACATTCATGGGTTTACTGAGTATGACGTTTATTACACTTATTTATTTAGTATTATTACACACATAACATTTCATGTATTACATCCTATCACACAGGATATATTTGCATATGGATTATATATCATACTGAGACCCAGGATATTTTTCAGGAAAAAAAAAAGTGTCAAAAGTGGCTTCTTACTCCATGAATAAATTTTTGGCCATGCTGGGATTTCAACTCATGGCCTAGAATGTCCAATCCATAAATGGGGTCACAGTCTTAGCATACCATCCTCTGGCAAACTGAGCTGCCAGGAAATTCTGAGGACCTGTGATCAAGCCACAATAGTGCCCAATATATATATAAGTTCAATAATTTTTCTATGGCATTCTAAAATAGAAGCATGAATTAACTGCAAATTTAATTATTACTTTGATTACTTTGATAACATTCCATTAACATTCACATAAATAGGAATGAGTTTGTCAGGATCTCCCTCCATTTGTGGGTGGCAGTCCTGGCATTCTAACTCCAGGCCTAAATGATTTATTTCGAATGTAAACAATTGGAATCACAATGTGAAGATTTCAGATTATCATGATTATAAAAAGAAAAATAAGAAGAAAAGAAAGCCAGGTGTCAGCGGCTCCTGTCTTTAATGCTAGCTCCGCAGGAGGCTGAGGTGTAGAGAATGCCAATTTGAATTCAGCCAGGGCAAGAAAGTCTTAGACACTCTTATTTCTAAGAGATCACAGGAAAATATGCCCATGGGTTGGGCCTGTGCCTTAAGGACAGAGCACTTCCCTTGAGCAAAAGGAGATCAGGGATAGGGCATAGGCTCATATTTCAACCTCGGACCTGCCAAAGAAATAAAGAATTCAGTAACTCCATGTCTCTGTGTATAGATGGATGATGTATGGACGATGGACTTTCAGCAGGTTGCCCATGCCCAGACGCCGAAACTGGGCAAGCTGGGAAAAGCCCTCAGAGAGTACTATGAGCCAGTAGCTTGAATAAAGCATCTTTCTCTGCCATTTAATAAGTGAAACCCCGAAGGCTTGCCTCGGCTGGTGTATGCAACGGGTGCATTACATTCTGGCTGAGGTGTCGCGTTGAGACATCTAGCAGCCAGCCACTGCCTCCAGGGAGACCACAGTTCCTAGGCTGTAGGAGCTGTGGAAGGTTCTTGCTCCATATATCCTATCCCTCCGTAGGATGTGAGCTTAGATCTCTGGGGCCTGATGACTATCACTCATTCATCATTCCTCATTGCCGAGTCTCAGTCTGGTCTCAAATACTGGCAAAGATATAAAATGGCCAGCGATTTCTGTGTGGAAGTCCCACCCTCATAGATCCTGTTAGAAGTGATCCTTGGGCTGTGAATGTGGCTTAGTGGTAGAGTGCTTACCTAGAGAGCATGAAGCCCGAGGTTCAATTCCTCACTACTACATAAACAGAAAAAGCCAAAAGTGGCACTGTGGCTTAAGTGATAGAATGTAGCCTTGAGGAAAAGCAACTCAGGAACTTGCCCAGACCCTTAGTTCAACCTAAGACTAGCAAAAAAAAGTGTGCTTGGTGAGACATACGTTTCTGGGACTCAGAGGAGAGTCAAGGTTATAGGTAAGAGGGAGATGGCAGGTGCTGGTGGCTCACCCTATACTCTTAGCTACTCTGGAGGCTGAAATCTGAGGATCATAATTGCAAGACAGTGCAGACAGGAAAGTCTATATGAGACTCTTTTCTCCAATTAAACACCCAGAAAGCCAGAAGTGGAGCTGTGTTCCAAGTAGTAGAGTTCTAGCCTTGAGCATAAAACTCAGGCATAGCATCCAGGCCATGAATTTAAACCCCAGGACTGGCACACACACACACACACACACACACACACACACACACACACACACACACACACACACACACACACACACACACACACACATACACACTCACACACCAATATAGAGCATTTGCCAGTCAGCCTACAAAGTTCCATCTCTAGGAACTCAATTTTTTTTTAAAGAGGGAGAATGGAAGGAAGGACTTGCTCAAGGAGGTGATATAACCAGTGCCAAAATTCCACAGGAGTTCTAAGATGTGTAACAGAACATAGAGCCTCAGGCAGAAGGTACACAGCATGGGCAAAGGTCCTGAGGTGTGGTGTAGAGCAGGTGGTGTGGGGGGAATGAAGGTTCTGTCTCTTCAGACAAGTCTGGCTGAACACTCAAGGCTGGATCAAGGTTTATACTTGAGTCACAGGTAGGACAGAGGGTAGGGTCTAGAATGGGGCCCAGGAGAACATTAGCTTGACTTTTCACCTTGGACCCCAACCATTTCCTGTGGCTGAAAGCCTATTTTTCATAGCTCCTGACCCTAAGGCCTCCTTTGCATGGAGGAGTCTGGGCAAACACAGGGAAGAACCCTTGCTTAAGAAAAGCTTCTACCTAATGCCACCAGTGGCTCAACCCCTGTAAATCCTAGCTACTCAAGAGACTGAAATCAGAGATTGTGTGTCAAAGCTAGCTCAGGGGAAGAAAGTTAGTGAGACTCTTCTTGCCAATGAACCACCAAAAGCCAGAAATGGAGCTGTGGCTCAAGTGGTAGAGTACCAGCCTTGAGGGAAAATGTTAAGAGACCAGAGCCCAGACCCTGAATTCAAGCCCCAGTACAGGCACAGAAATAATAAAGAAGATTTCAGAAGCTCCAAGTCCACTGTGGAGAAAGGCCATTATCAGCTGGGCGAAGGTGGCTCATGCCTCTCATCCTAGCTACTCAAGGCTAAGACCTGAGGATCAATCAAGATTCAAAGCTAGCCTGGGCAGACTCTTATTTCCAATGAATCAGAAGTTGAGCTACTGTAGTTCAAGTGGTACAGCACGAATCTAGTGCAAACAAGCTAAAGGATAACATCTAGGCTCTGAGTTCTTGTCCCGGTAACACACACACACACACACACACACACACACACACACACACACACACACACACACACACACACACACACACACACACACACACAACACAACACACACTAACATCATTAGCAGGTGCCAGCAATCCTAGCTACTCAATAGGCTGAGCTCTTAGGATGGCACCTTGAAGCCAGCCCAGGCAGGAAAGTCCATGAGACCCTTATCTCCACTAAACTACTAAAAAAGATGAAAGTTGAGCTGTGGATCAAATGGTAGAATGCTAGCTTTGAGCAAAGGAAGCTCAGGGACAGTGCCTAGGCCCCGAGTTACAGCTCAAAGATTTTTTAAGACACCCTTTGCCATTCCCGCAGGCCATACATCCAGATTTTGGTCATCCTAGATCTCACCTCCACTTCCGCCACTGCCACAGTACTGCCACAAGTGGCCAATGTGTGGCGAACACTGGGTTAAGAAGTGAATGTACACGAGGGGGGAGGGGCATAGCCAGGTCAAGACTAATACCCCAGAACATTGAGTTATTGGTCATACAGGTTTCTCATCCCCCAGTTCCCTGGCCCTGGAATCTAAAGTCTGTCCTCTGTATTCCGGGCATCTGGAATTGTCTAGAAGGCCCTGGTGGATCCAGAAGATAGACTTTCCTGTGTTAAAGTACATTTACATTTCCTAGACACCGACCAATATTTCCAAGGCACCTTGGTCTCACCTCCCATGTAGCCATGGATCCTATTTCCTCGGGTGGCCTTCAGTCAGCTGTCAAGCTCAAGTTGGCCAGAGCCACCAGCAACCCCCCATTCTCCAGTCCACTGCCATCTTGTTGAGAGGGATGTCAGAGGACCAGCTGAGGAAAAGGACAGTACATCGTATGACTGAGGCCCTCCCTCTGAGGCACGGGAGACCCTATGCCAGCTGGCACTGCTGTACCAGAATCCGCTGGAGGCGGCTAAACATTTGGACAGCCAGACTTGTACTCCAGAGAAAATATGGAACACAGGCCACTGGCAATTTATGACTCATTGTAGAAATTTATAGGGAGCTAAAGGCAAGGTTGGTGTGGAGGAAGGGCACCATCTGAAGTCAGAAGGAGGAGGACAGGCACCTAAGTAGGGGACAGAGAAAGATGAGGGAAAATTACACACACACAGACACACAAACACACAGACACACAGATAGACAGACAGACAGACAGACACACACACACACACACACACACACACACACACACACACACACACACACACGGACATTCCAAGGCCTCAGTGGTTCCTGAGGACAGAACCATGAACTCCCTCCATTCAGATCATATCTGACCTGTGAGAAGATGGCACTATCGTACTCAGTTCAACTGTAGACACAACATTGAGCCTCTAACATATCTGGAATGTTTCATAACCCAGCATGGAATTTCCTACCATACACACTGCTATGTGGAAAACTCAGCCACCTCTTTGTTTATTGCTGGTAATGGGGTTTGAACTCTGGGCCAGGGCACTGACTTTGAGCTCTTCAGCTGAAGATGATTGCTCTACCACTTGAGCTGCAGTGCTAGTTCCTGTTTTCTGGTGGTTCATTGGATATGAAGTATCACCAAGCTGGCCTTGATCCATGGTCTTTACATCTCAGCTTTATGAGTAGCTAGGATTACAGTTGTGAGCCACCAGCAGCGCCCTGCTTCAGCCACCTTCATATATCCAGAGGAAATCCAATTTATCAGGCCACGAACTTCTTGCAACCCTTGACTTCAAACTTTGAAACTCAGCATCCAAATCCATCCTTCAATGGAGAGAATACAGGCACAACAATCCGATCTCTGCAACCATTCACACACTCCCTGCCTGCCAAAGGCCTCGTCCTCTTGAGTTCTTGGTAAGGCACTGCCCATCCTACTGTGGCTTCAAACTGGAGAAAACTTGGGGAGTTCTTAGAAATGTCTGTACAGTGAGGCCAGCACCTGGTCTCTCAACCACAGCACACACACACACACCTCAACATTTTTGCAAGCAAAGATGTTTACTTTCTTTCTTCTTTTTTTTTTTTTTTGGTTGTGGGGCTTGAACTCTGGGCCTGGGGGCTGTCCCTGAGCTCTTCAGTTCAAGGCTTGAGCCACAGCACCCCTTCTGGTTTTGTGGTGGTTTGTTGGAGATAAGAGTCTCAGGGTCTTTCCTACTCAGGCTGGCTTTGAACTGTGATCCTCAGATCTCACCTCCTGAGTACCGAGGATTACAGTCATGAGCTACTGGCACCCGGCCAAAGATACTTTTCCATGCTTGTCATCTTATCCCCTTAGGAGACTAAGATCTGAGGACTGCAGTTGGATGTCACCCTTGGCAACATGTGCATGAGAACTCTTTATCTCCAATTAAACCCAAAAAAGCTAGAAGTAAAGCTCTGGTTCAAATGTTAGAGTCCTATCTTGGAGCATAAAAGACAAGACACACCCCCTAATTTTAAGCATTTCCTAGCAAAGATCCACCCAAGAAAGGGAAGCAGGTGGGCACACAGGTGCTCAAAGCTCACGCGTAATAATCAAGACTCCCAGAAGAGATCCCACCCTGCTATGATTCTCTAGATAATATGTCCTACACCTTGGCAGTCTTAGATGGGACTGACAATGCACCAAATTAGGACGTTCAAGTACGATCTCATACTGAGGATCCCCTGACATTATCAAAGACACAGGATCTCTCAGAGTCCTGCCTCAACACTGGAGAGTAAGGTGGGACTAGTTATCCAAACACATGATATGGGAACCAAAGGGTTTCTTGGTCAAGGGACTGAGACTGGGGGGCTCTAGCTCCCTCTCTCTTGGGAAGGTGAAAAGGGCTGAACTATCCCAGGAATGTTCCTGTGTTTGAGTATTATCAAAAAAGCAACCCTGCTCAGAGCCCAGTGCCTCTGGTTTTCCCACCCGTCTATACCCAGCCCTGCCCCACCTTCAGCCTGCCCTCTCTGAATCCCAAATCTGTCATCTAGATTAAAGACTGAGCCAGCAAAGAGACCCCCTTCTGCCACTGAGAATGGCAGTCACGGGGCCCTAGCACCCTCTAGATGAAGTCTCGGAGCAACATGGGTCCCAACTCCCGTCCTCATTCCCAGGCTGTCCTGTGCAGGTGGCATGCTTACCTCTGTCTCTCATGGAGGAATGAACACCAGGGGTGTCATCTTCAGATTGAGCCCGATTGAGCACTCTCGAAAGTCCCAGTCCCCAAGGATTTACTGCACAGACATGCTGCAGTGAATGACAGCCAGGTCGTCAACGGTGAACCCAAGGTGCCAGGACTTTTATTAGCAGTGTGGCTGGGTCAAAGGCTCTATCACTGGTAGTCTAGGTTGTCAGGTGAGATCATGGCTAAAATGTCCTGACACACCTGACCTGGGATCATCCTCCCTCTTCATCTTCCTAATTATCACTTGCCTCCCCCATTCACACTCCCTCACCCCAATACCTCCCCAGCCCTTGGATATTTTCTTCTCATCTGACCAGAAAATAAACATGTTGAGGCCAGGGATGATTGAAACCTGGTGACCCACCCTGATCCCTAGGGTCTACTGAGGCTGCTTTCCTCTGCAGTCGCTTGACCACACAGCTCCTGGATGTCATGAACTTTCTGAGGGTTAGTGGCTTGATCCTACATACTGGCTTTAATCTCTGAAACTGTACCCACAGAGATTGTGAATGGTTTGCTCCCTTGATCCACGGACTTCAAACCAAGTCTTGCATGTTCTCCCTTCTTCCTTCCTTTCCTCTTTTTCTCCTTCTGTCCTTCCCTCCTCTCTCTCTCTCTCTCTCTCTCTCTCTCTCTCTCTCTCTGTCTCTCTGTCTCTCTGCCTCTCTGTCTCTCTCTCTTTCTCTATCTATGTCTTTCCTTTCTTTGTGTCAGTCATGGGCATTGAACTCGGAGCCTAGGTGCTATCCCTCAGCCTTTTTACTCAAGGCTAGCAGTCTATGGCTTGAGCCATACATGCACTGCTGGTGTTTTGTTTTGATAGTTAATTGAAGACAAGAGTCTTACAGGCTTTCCTTCCTGAACCAAAAGCCTCCATCCTTGGATCTCAGCATCTTAAGTAACTAGGATGACAGGCCTGAAGCACCAGCATCCAGCTCAAAACAAGGTTTCTTCATGTTCTGTGGAAACAGTCCTGCAACATTTCATTGTCTAAGACCTCCCAGAGCATGGTGCACACTGTATAGGTTTGTTGGATAAATAAATGAACATCTGTCTATGACAGCACTACAGAAAAGACCCATCAGATTCAGGTAAGTATCCCCTGTAATTATTCCTCTGATGAAGCCTGATGTAGTTCTCCCACAGTTCTTTCTCCGCCCTCTTCACACCCTCCTGGTGGCACCACACTTAACTGTTTGACTCCTAGAATGTGAGCCATGATGTACTCACTGGATTCCAGGGCCTGTAGGATGCCTATCTTCTCAAAGATCTCTTTACAGTGGTTGACCAGCTCTGTGGCACTCAATTCCCCACTCAGGTATGAACGAGGTTGCCATGAGCTCAACGACTGGCTCAAGAGGCCTCCTCTCATTCCCCTGGGGCCAGCCAGGGTGGTCTACCACATCCAGCCCCCAAGTTTCATGTTGCAGACAAAGGATCTTTGAGGCAGCCAGGGGTCTCTGAATCTCCCAGAATCCAGTGCAGTTGCTGGGAGTTCTCTCTGTTCACAGCTGGCAGGCTGGGGATGGCAAGGTCACAATCTCTGCTCCCCAGGTCATCTCCAACTGAGGTAGTCACCCTAGAGAATACTGGAGGAGATTCAGCAGCTGCCAGAGAAAGGCAGTCAAGGCACAACGTGCAAAGCAAGAAATAATCTGGCTTGGGAACTCTGCCTGTGCCACTTTGAACATCATTGTTTGGCAGCTGAAATCTTCCATCCAAGGCATTAGTGGAAATTGCCAGTTTAAATTTAAAAAAAAAAAAACCCTGGAAAATATAGCATTTAATTTGTCCCAATCAAACTTAAAGTTTTCCAAAATCAGTGGTCCCCTTTTTCTTCCGGACAGCCTACAGCAGGTTACAGAAACTGGCATTCATCAATCCCTATCTAACTGCCATGTCCTGATACCAAGCGGGCTTCAGCAGGGGCAGTGGACTTGCCTACCACTGTCCAGCTTGAAATGTCCCAGACAGGACACAGATTGGAGTTTGCAAGACTCCAGGGAGGATTGACCACTGGGGTACTGCCCAGGGAGAGAATCCACACCACCAGTGGGGCCCCAGAGCCCTGGGCCTGGATGCCCACAGAGATCATACATGCCCTAGGTAAGGTTCCCCTCTCATCCTCAGTCATGGTGAAACATCTGCCATGTCACACTGTATGCCAGCCCCCAAAACCGCATAGCTTTACAGCCCCTACCATATCCTTTCCCCCATCTCCTTCCCTAATTATGTTTGGCAGACACATTCTCAACCCTTGAATTAGCTCCAACTATACACTGAGAGCAGAGTGTCTGTCTGGAAGATTGTGGCTGTGGTCACACTCACCTCACCAAATTTCTGGCCTGGGATAGAAGGACAGGTGTCAACTCGAGTTCACACAGGTCTCCTAGTGGAGTGCCATGCAGGCCCAGCAGCTACTGTGGGCTACAGGAAAGGGGGAAAAGAGAGGTGGAAAGGAGAGGAAAGGAATGTCTACTGAAATCTTCCATAAAGGAGCCATGAAACTGTGAAGGAGAAAACAAAAATTGTGGCTGGGCTCGTACTTGGTACTGATGAAAAAAGAACAACAACAAGTACACACACAGACAGAAATAAAATGCTTTTGCTGTTTTCAGACATTGTCTCACACACACACACACACACACACACACACAGACACACAGACACACACACACACACACAAATACAGAACAGTGACAGAAGTGTCTTCCATGCAGCACCTGCAATTTGCCAAATGATCACTCACCTGAGCACAGTCAGGCTGTACAAGGAGAAAGATGATCTCTCTCTCTCTCTCTCTCTCTCTCTCTCTCTCTCTCTCTCTCTCTCTCTCTCTCTCTCTCTCTCTCTCTCTCTCTCTCTCTCTCTCTCTCTCTCTCTCTCGCTTGCTCACTCTCTCTCTCTCATACACACACACACACACACACACACACACATACACACACATAGACTCAGAGTAGTGCCTCTTAAGTTTGTTGGTTACTCATCTGGGACAATGTACAGCTGGAGCATGCAGGTTCATATTCCCCATTCCCTTTTCAGAACCAAGGGTTCCCACCCAAGGGGAGCACCACTGTAATGACACAGCACCACCCTTCCTCTCTCCTTCTCCAGGGCCAGACCCTTCCCCTTGGGAACAACCAGCCTTAAATCCCCATTTACCAAAACCCTAAGCCAGGACGCTGGGTGAAGTAATCCCCAGACAGGTGGCTCCTCAGAGCCAAGACTGAAAACAATCAGGGGGTCATGGGGTCCCCAAGGGGGTGTCTGACCTGGGGTGGGCGTGGTGTTGAGGAAATGGATGGGGTTCTAAAGGCTACATACATGGACTGACTCCCTACTTCCAGCCTAGATGCTTCTGGGCGACTCGGTGGATTATTGGAGGGACAAGGAGAACAGATCGACCAGGAGCACCAGCAGATGCTGGCAGAGCTGGGAAATGTGATCAACTTGTGAGTACTGTTGACAGCTGGGGTGGGGGGGACAAGCCAGGTGTATGTGTGTCAGAGGGAGTAGGTTCCTTCCACATATTCACCTTTCATCTGACCCCCAGTGCTCTCACCTCCCTAGTGGGATTTTCTGATACTCTCCTCAGGTGAGAGGGTGACTGAGAACAGAGGACACGTACTCACACAGCAAGGGGTCCCTATCTTCTGCATCCAGCACCCACCACCCCCAGAAAAAAGGAAAAGACCCGAGAAGGCAGGTGTGGAGTTGCTGCTCCGCACCTCTTTATAAAGCCACCAAGTTCCCATCTTGGAGAGGAAGTGTGAAGATGTGGGGCTGGGTGGTTCCCACTGCTCGAGGCCAGAGGCTTGGTGATGCCCCCTTCTCACCCAACCCTGCATCTCCCCATTTCCTGGGACACTGACACTAGGGATGGGGGTGGGATCCTTGGGTCGACACCTACTCCCCCACCCCCCACTCCTGGGGAGCATTTGTGGCAGAGCCAGGGCTGGCCCCTGGCACTGGTGAGGCAAGGTTGGGATGTGAGAAGGGAAGCAGGAGTCGCGGGTCTGGGTTGGGGTGGGGAAGGGGGATTGGGAGAGGTCATGAGGTGAGGGCCCATTGGAAGGCCACTCATGTGTGCTGCTGGGAGATGCTATAGGCTGCCATTCTGGGTGCAGCGGGCAGCAATGGCAGCATCATGGCAGATGCTCAGGCGAGAACAGAGGATGGGGGCCCAGGATGTGGTCAGGGCCACAATCTGGCCTAGGGCAAATCACTGGATGATTCTGAGAGGCGCTGCATGTCCAAGCCAGCAGCCCATGTTTGAAACGTGATGCCACAGGGAGGGCAGGAAAGGGGGCCAGGACAGAGGCAGGTGGGTGGCAGGGCTGAGCCAGCCCCAGGCCCAGCTGAGCTCCTGGCACTGGAATCTCAGACTCAGGACCTACTTTGCCTCTGAGCCTCCCAGGGCCTGTGGGAGGGATGAGCCTGCCCTGCTGGCTTTGTGTGCTCTGTGCTCTGGGCCCAGACCCATGATCATACAGCAGAAGAAGCCAGCAATTGATGCCGCTTCCCCTGGTGCTTGTGCCTGCCTCTTCTCTCTGCTGTCTTTCTCTGCCCCCCACTTCTCTTCTGGGCTGCCCCACCCACGCTGCACAAGTGAGCCAGCCCCCATGTGCCCCTGGCTGCAGCAGATATGTATCCCTTCGGTCACGTCCTGTTCTCTCCTCAGTCACGCCCCCTCCCCACTCGACCATGCCCCCCATCCCTGACCTTGTGGTGCCCTGACTTCCCTAAGGCTAACAGGCCATGGCAGAAGCAGCCTCACCTCAGCTCAGGGCTCCTCCCAACCCCAGAAGCTGCCCATGGCATCGAACCTCCCCCCTCAGCCCAACAGCTGAGAGAGACTCTTCTCCATCCACCCCACACAATAAGCAGGTGCACGGTTACCCTCTGTAAGTGTGTGTGTGTGTGTGTGTGTGTGTGTGTGTGTGTGTGTGTGTGTGTGTGTGTGTGTGATTTTCAGGGATACCTACCTCTCAAGGACTCAGAACATAGCACTCTTTTGGATGACAGCACACAGCATACTTTAAAAAAATATCACAAAGAATCCTGTGTAATGGACTCAGCATAATGCACCTTTGGAGGACTCAGCACATAGCAAGCTTTGGGATCCTCATGGTAATCTAATGACCAATAAAATTAGACATGCCATTTTGATATCACCAAACTTAAATATCATAGTATTATGACAGCATATGTCATAGTGAAATTATAGACATAATGTGAATGTCTATTTTGTGATTTCATTCTATTTGAAGCAAGAAATATTGGTGGACATCAGAAATCCATTGTGACCTCAAAGCCATTGTGACATGAAAATCCTTTTTTGTTATCACAGTGCCAATGTGATATCATTAACCTGTTGTGACATCACAAACCTGTCCTGTCCATTGTGACCTCCTCACCAATGTGACATCACAAAGCCATTGTGATATCACATTGCTGTTGTGACATTGCAATCACCCTGAGACCTCCCAAACCCATTATGTAATCTTTAGCACCTTTGAAAAAACACATGGCCTTTGTGACACCACACTCCCTTTGTATATCCCTATCCTGATTGTAAATGCCAATTGAGATCAGATATGCCATTGTGATATCACAAAACATTTACAATATAATCATAGGTGTGACATCACATTGTCATTATGACAACATCAGGTCATTATGATATCCCAAATCTATAATAACATCATACCATATGACATCACATTGTCATTGTGACATTATATTTACATTATGAATGCCTATTATGTGATTTCATTATATTTCAAATGTGGCCTGTGGGTTCATATCAAAAACACATTTTGACTTCATAACCATTGTGACATCACAATCTTTGTGACAAAACTTTGCCATTGTGATAACTCTGAACAACTGTGACAACTCAAACATGTCCTGTCCTCATAAGTTTTGTGACATGTTGCCACTGTGTTAGGCCCATTGAGAGCTCATTCTATTTTTGACCCCATATTATCTCAGGTATGACATAAAATATTAATAATATACTGTGACATCATGAGTATTGTAAAATCACACTGCTAGATATAATGACCATTGTGTAACATTGTCACATCACAAATCTATCCGACTTCATCACATTTGTGCCAACAAATGCCTTTGGAATGCTGACAATCCCATTCTAAACTCATATACTCATTGTGAGTTATTGACAATTGAGGGGTCGAATGCCATTGTAACATCACCAATCTACTGCGACATCACAAAACTATTTTTAAGTCATCACTATTATGGCATCACCAACTAATTGTGATTATAACAACACTCTTATGACATTATAATTTGACATCATATTGCAATTGTGATATTACTGTACCATCATGCTTTCACAAACCTATTATGACCTCATCACATCTTAGAAAATGCACGGCCTTTGGGACATCAAGCTCTTTCTCTGAACTTGTATCATTGTGAACTTGTAGCAATTGAAATTTGAAATAAGGTGTGACATTACTAAATAGTTTGACATCACTTACGCATTTTTATATCATTAACACTTTGGCAAATGAAACCTGTTAGGAACCTTAGCATTTTTGACAAAAAACATGGCCTTTGTGTCATCACAGTTCATTTGTGTATGTCATTGTGACTTCATTCTCATATCCTCATTATAAACTAATCTTAGCTAAGATCTGACATGCCATTGTGACATCACAAACCCTTTGTGACATCATCAGACTGCCGTTATGATATCATCAGCTCACTGTGACATCACCAAGCTACAGTGACATCATAGCATTATGACATCGCATTGCCATTTTGCTGTCATAGACACATTGTGAATGTATATCCTGTGATTTCATTCTATTTCAAATGTGTCACATCAGTTGATATCAGAAACACATTGTGACCTAATAACCATTGTAACATTATAAACCCTGTGTGACATCACAACCATTGTGACACCATATTGTTGTTATCACATCTTTAGCTTATGGTGACAACACAAAATGAGAATGACATTATAGCATTTGCCATTATTTCATTGTGACATCATAGTCACATTATGAATGCCAAATCTGTGATTTCATTTTATTTGAAATGTGGCATGTGGGTTGATATCAGAAACTCATTGTGATGTCATAACCATTGTCACATCAGAATCCCTTTGTGACATCAATTTGGCAAAGTGACATCACAATGGCAATATCATGCTACTAAGGCACCATGATATAACAATGGTCATGAACTCACAATGGGTTTCTGATATCAACCGACATGCCACATTAGAAATAGAATCAAATAACATAATAGGCAAACACTACGTGACTATCATATCAGAATGACAATGAGATGTTACAATGCTATGATGTCATTGTAGTTTTACATGTCAAAATGAGCTGATGGTGTCATAATGGCAACATGATGTCACAATTATGATAATGTCAGAAAGAATTTTTTTATTTTTAAATGGTATGTCTAATGTCAGTAGTCATTAGTTCCCCATGAGGATATGGATAGAAAAAATGTTCTGTGATGTCACAGATGCCATGTGTGTTTTCAAAAGTGGTAAGAGTTCATAATAGGTTTCAAAGGGCACAATGTGATCCATAATGTCACAATGAAAATGAGATGTCCCATTGGGTTTTTGATGTCACAATGGTTTTGTGATGTCACAGTTGGTAATATCAGAATGATACATCCAATTTCAATTACTCATAATTCAATATGAGGATACCGGGTGATAGAAGAAGCTTCATAGTATGTGGTCATACTATGTGAAAACCCAGTGGAACAGTGATTTCACAATGACAATGTGATGTCTCAACATCATGTTATAATAATGTTTTGATTTCACAATTGGTGATGCCATACTGATGAGGAGGTCACAATAGATTTGAGATGTAACAAGGGGTTGGTGATGTCACAATGGCATGAGTATATATATATACTCACCATGAGTATATGAGTTTGGGAAGGGATTCTGATGTCACCAAAATATATGTAGTCAAGGTGAAGAACTAACAGATCTGAGATGTCACAAAGTGACACAATGGTTATGATGTCCAGCAGTGTGATATCATGATGTTACATTGGATTTTAGATATGTCATATTTGAAATATGAAGTCGAACACAGATTTTCAACTCACAAAGGGCCTAAGATATCACAATGGCATTTCACAAAAGTTATGAGGACAGGAGAGGTATTTGATGTCACATTGGGTTAGTGATATAACAAAGGCAAAGTGCTGTGACAAAGAGATTTTGATGTCACAAACGTTATGAGTTCACAATGGTTTCCTGATATCAACCCACATGGCACATTTGAAATAGAATGAAATAAAAGAATAGGCATTCACAATGGGTCTATGACATTAAAGTGACAACGTGATGTCAAGGCAGCAATGTTTGATAGGATATGTACTCATTACCTTACTCATGTAACTGTAATCCCTCTGTACACTACACTTACAATAAATAACTTACAGAAGAAAAAGGAGAAAAAAATGGTATGGTGTCATTGAGGTTTGGTGTTGTCACAATGAGGTGATGGTGTCATGATGACAATGTGATTTCACAGTCATAATTATTGCACAAAGTATTTGTGACCCTACAATGCTATGTTTGATCACAATTTTCATTAGTTCGCTATGAGGATATGGGTACACAAAGGGTCTGTGATGACACAGAGGTCATGTGTATTTTAAAGGCTCTAAGAGTCCACAATTGCTTTGTGATATCACAATGTGATTGTGAAGGCACAACACCAATGTGATATCACAATGGGTTTGTGATGTCACAGCGATGATGAGGTCACAATGACTTTGTGATGTCACTATGAGTTTGTATTATTACAATGACATGTCCAATTTCAATTTCTACTAGTTCAAAATGAGGATACAATTTCAAAGAAAGAATCTGAAGCTCCAAAGACAATGAACTTTTAGTCATAACATGTGATATGCTGCCATTAGGATATTTTAGGCCTTTAGTAAGCTTATATTCTGTTTTCAAACTCATAATTCAGACATGACATCTCATATCAGAAATTGACTCTGACAATATGAGCATTGTGACATCACATTGATAGACATCAAGACCATGGTGTCACATTGTGAACTCACAAATCTGTTAGGACTTCAGAACATTTGTCTCAACACATGACTTTGGAGACAACACAGTCCTCTTGTGAACTGATATCTTCATTGTGAATTAAAGACATTTGAGAATCGGCATGCCATTGTGACATTTCCAACCAATTGTGACAGCACAAATCTATTATAGTAAAAACACATTGTGATCTAATAGACATTGTGGTAGCACAATCCCTTTGTGACCCCACATTTCCATAGTGATATCACTAACCCACTGTGAAATTACAATCCTCTCATATCCAATCCAGGCATGAAATGTGATACCCGAATCCAGTGTGATATATAGATCATGGTGACATCACACTGATAGATGTTATGAGCATTTTGTCACATTCTGACAACACACACCTGTTAGGACTTCATCATTATTGAGTCAACACATGTCTTCAGAGACATCACAGTCCCTTTGTGAGCGCATATACTCATTGTGAGTTGACAATTGAGATTACATGTGTCATTTTGATGTCACCAACCCATTGTGACATTACACACCTCTTGTAAACTCATCACCAGTATGGCATCACCAATTGTGGTAACTAAACTTTATGAAGTCATCATATTGCAACATCCCATTGCCATAGTGATATTACTGTTCCAATGTTTTTTCAAAAACCTAGTATGTCTTCATAGCATTTTAGGAAATTCATGGCCTTTTATATGTCAGTCTTCTTCTGTGAACTCATATCCTCATTGTGAAATAGTAACAACTGAAATTGGACATTTGAGTATGAGATGTGACTTCACAAAACGTTGATTTCATCCCCAATGTGACATCACAAACCCATTGTAAGCTTTCATTGCCATTTGACATCACTATCACATTGTGACATCCCAAACCTATTTGGACCTCTCAGCACATTTGAAAAAACACATGGCCTTTGTGACATCAAAGTCCCTTTGTGTAACTATACCCTGATTATGAACTGACAATTGATATCAGACATGCCATTGTAATATCATGAACTCTTTGTGACATCACCAGTGTGACATAACATTCTCATTATGACAGGATCAAATATTTTGACATCAAAAAACTACGACAAGAGAGCACTATGAGATCACATTGTCATTTTGATGTCATAGACAGATTGTGAAGGACTGTTTTTAATTTTTTTTGTCGGTAGTCAGGCTTGAACTCTGGGTTTGGGTTCTGTCCCTGCTCTTCAGCTCAAGGCACGCACTCTATCGCTTCAGCCACAGCAGCACTTCTGGTTTTCTAATGGTTTTTATTGGAAATAGTCTCATGGACTTTCCTGCATGAGGTGGCTTTGAAGTGCAATCCTTAGATCTCAGCCTCCTGAGTAGCTTGGATTAAAGTCGTGAGCCACTGGCACCCGGCTTTTTCATTCCTTTTCAAATTTGATATCTGTGTTATCAGAAACATAATGTGACCTCATAACCATTGTAACATCATAAATAAGCAGTGACATCAAATTGTCATTATGACACCTTCAGCTCATTGTGACATCACCAAACAACAATGGTAACATAGCATGATAAATCACAATGACATGGTTACGTCATAGTCATAACAGTGTGAAGGCCTATTCTCTGAATTCATTCTATTTCAGAAACCCATTTTGACCATATAACCATTGTGATATCACAATCTTTTGTGACATCATTAATCTGCTGAGCCATCACAAACCAGTCCTTATAAATTTTGTGACATGCTGCCATTGTCATATGTTAAGCCCTTTGTGAGCTCATAATCTGTTTTCAATCTCATATTTCTGGTATGACATGTGATATCAGAAATCCCCTGTGACATCATACTGCCAGATATCATGAGTATTGTGTCACATTGTGACATCACAAACCTGTTAGAACGGCATCACATTTGTGACAACACATGCCTTTGGAGACATTACAGTCCCTTTGTGAAATCATATATTCATTACCAATTAATGACAATTGAGATCTGCCATGCCACTCTGACATCATGAACCCTTTGTGACATCACAAACTTATTGTGACCTCATCACGAGAATGGCATCAACAACTAATTGTAGTATCAAAGCATTATTTTGACATGATATTGTGGTATTGCCATTGTGATATCACTGTCCCATTGTGTTTTTACAAACCTATATGGCCACATCACATCTTAGAAAATTCATGGCCTTTGAGACTTCAAGCTCTTCCTGTGAACTCGTGTACTTATAACTTCTAAGGCAAAGAGACAAACCATCAAGTCACATTTAATATAATAAACCAATTTACACTAGAAAAGGGACTGTGATTACTTTATCCTGGACTGGATACCCAGGTCAAAGAGCAGCCTTGACCACCAAATATCAGAACTTCAATGGGCAGCCCCACCCTTTCTTAATTGGTCTGCAAACTACCAGCCAAAAAATTATGATATCCAAAGCTCCAAACCTCAATGGGCAAGGTTTTTTACTTTTCCATTCCTCCCTCTTTCGCTACAGACTTGTCCTTCCTTCCTGGTCTTTCCCTATTTCCCTTCCACTACTTCCTTCAGGCCTCTCCAGTCTCCATAGGCCTGCCCTACTCTGCCCCAGTGACCACTTGCTAACCTTCTGCTCTCCCTCAACTTCCTCTCTTCTCAAGTTTTTCCCTTCCTGCTGTCTCACCACTTTCTTCCATCTGGGTAGCTCTCATTTTTATGTCCCCTTCCAATGCTCTGAAAATGCAACTTATATATAGGTTGTACCCTTCCTCACTCCAATGTGTCTTCTGCCTAAGAGTTTTCAACCGTCACTTCCCAAACTGTCCAATATTCAATTACTTCTTGACAGCTCACCATGTGAGGCTTGACACCTCCACATTTGGCGGTATTCCCCACACTATCCGGTGGGCCAGGCCAAGAATTTACAATGATTATCAGCTCCCACAGGTAATTCTGGCCTCACTGGTTATTACAGTATCATCATAGTGAATTAGAAGAAATTGAAATTGTATGTCATTGTTATATTACAAACTTGATGAGACATCACTAACCCATTGTGACCTCATCACCGTGGTGACATCACAAACTCATTGTGATATCACATTGCCATTTTGGCGCCATGCTCACATAGTGACATCCCAATCCTTTTATAAACTAAGAAGCTTTGAAAGAAAGCATGGCCTTTGTGTCATCACAGGATCTTTGTGTACCCAAATCCTCATTTTGAGCTAATGACAATTGAGATCAGACATGCCATTTTAACATCTCAAAACCTTTGTGACATCATCACCAGTGTAACATCACATTGTCATTATGACAACATCAGCCCATCGTGACATCATAAAACAACAATGACATCATAGAATTATGACATCACATGGTCATTGTGATGTCACAGATAAAATGGAATGTCTATTCTGTGATTTCCTTCTATTTCAAATGTGGCAGGTTTGTTGATATCAGAAATAGATTGTGAACACATAACCATTATGGCATCACAATACCTTGATGACATCACATTGCCATTATGATATCACTAACCCACTGTCTCTCTTATCCTCATAAATGTTTTGACATGCTGCCAGTGTGATCTCTGGCCTCTCTAAGTTCATAAATTGTTTAACTCATAATACTTCAGGTATGACATCAGAAATCCACTGTGTCATCACGACCACTGTGATGTCATTGCCAGATGTCATAACCACTGAGTCACATTTTGACATCACAAAACTGTTAATAGTCATTCCACTTGTGCCAACATATGCCTTTGGATACATTATCCCTTGTGAACTTATAGATTTATTGTTAATTAGAGACCTGGAATGAGATTGTGACATCACCATCCCATTGTGAAATCACAAATCTATATGACCTCATCAGCTGTATAGCATTACCAACTATTTGTGACTTCAAAACAATACTATCTCATGTAATGGTAACATCACATTGCCAATGGGATATCTCTGCCCCATTGCATTTTCACCAATCTATTATGTCCGCATAATATTTTACAAAGCCCATGGCCTTTCTGACTTCTAGCTCCTTATGTAAACTCATATCTTCATTGTGATTTTGTAGAATGAATTTAGATATGTAATGGTGATATTACAAATTCATTGTGACATCACTATCCAAGTGTGACCTTATCACCACTGTGACATCACAAACCCATTGTGACATCACATATCCACAGTGATATCACAATCACCTTGTGATATCTCAAATCTGTTGCGACCTCTTAGCACTTTTGAAAAAGGACAACTGACATCAGGCATGCAATTATACCATTACAAACGCTTTGTGACATCATCCCCAGAGTGAGATCACATTGTTGTTAGGATACCATCAGCCCATTGTGATATCCCAAAATGACAATGACATCATAGCATTATGACATCACATATTCATTGTGAGGTCCTACAGACAATGTGATTGCCTATTCTGTGATTTCATTCTATCTCAAATTGGCATATAGTTTGATTTAAGAAACCCATTGTGACCACAATACCGTTGTGACATTACAATCTCTTGTTGACCTCATATTGACATTGTGATATCATTAATGCAATGTAACATCACAAACCTGTCTTGTCCTCATAAATTTTGTAACAAGCGACTACCTTGACCTGGGCTGGATGCCCAGAGCTAAATTCAGCCTCAACCATGAACCCTGAGAACTCCACAGAGCAGCCCATTCATTTGGTAACTGGTCTTCAAACAACCAAACCCAAAAATAATGATCTCCAAAGCTCCACATTTCAAAGGACAAGGGTTTTCTTCATCCTCCTTCATTACAGACATGTCCTACATTTCAGGTCTTATTTTTTTTCTTCCAGCATTCCCTTCTTCTCTTCAGGCTGTTCTACTCTTGACAGGCCTGCCCTGCCATATCCAGGTGACCAGGTGCCATCCTTCAGCTCCTGCTCTCGCTCAATTTCCTCTCCTCCCAGGTCTTTACCCTCCTGCAGTCTCATCACTTCTTTCCTTCCAGGCCTTTCCCCTTTTTCTCTCCCCTTCTGTTGCTTTGAACATGCAGCCTATATATAGGCCGTACCCTTCCCCCACTGCAATATGTTTCCTACATAAGAGTTTTCAATCATCACTTCCCAAATATCCATACCCAATCACTTCTTGGCAGCTCACCATGTGGGGCTTGACATCCTATCTCCTTCAACATCATGTCCCGCTCCTTTCAGCGGCATACACCCCTCTCTCTGGTGGTCCAGACCAAGAAACCATGATGACTATCTGTTCCCATGGATTATACGGGCACTGATGGTTATTACAGTGTCCTCATGGTGAACTAGGAGCAATTGAAATTGGACAAATAATTGTGATATTACAAACTCGTGACATAACTAACCCATTGTGACCTCATCACCACTGTGACATCACAAACCCATTGTGACATCACATTTGTGAGAAGGAGCAGCAGTTGGCCAGTCAAAGGAACTCTCCTGTGACCCTGCCAAAACACTTGCAGGTTAAGGAGCTCATTGAGAAGGAGAGTGGGATCATGAAAGCAAGTTTGAGAGAAAAGGAGGAGAATAATATGGAAGAAATCTCCAAGGTTCAGAGTACTATACAGGAGTTAAAGATCCTAGAGACCGTAAGATACAGGGAAACATCTGAGCTGATCAGGTAGCTTGGGAGACCCCTCTAAAACCAGTGGTGTCTCTAGAGTTACTAGTCGTTAGGATTAAGGGAAGAAACAAAAACAGTGGTAATATGTGGGCAATGTTGACACTGGACTTCTGAAAAATGTAAACAGGCTCAAGCTTTCTTTCAGTTTTTGTGTAGATATTTGCACCCTGGTAAATTTGTCCAGGCAACTGCATAAAACTGTTCAAAAACCAGTGGGGCTCAAGGAATAAATTGGAAGTTACAATCCATTTATAGACCTCAGAGTTCAAGGCATTTGAAAGAATGAATATGACCTTAAAGGAAATTAACTAAATTAAATACAGAGACTGTCAATGGCTAGGTTAGCCTCCTCCACTTTGCTCTCCTTCGAGCAAGATGTAACCCTTATGTTAAAGGATTTAATCCCTTTGAAATACTTTAGGGTAGACCAACCCCTTTGGTTCCTAAATTTGGGAAGGCTATATGAACAGAAATGTCTAAGTACAATCTGCAGGCTTTACAACATATTCTTTTATGTACCTGTCCTTTGGTAACTAAGGCCCACGGTCCACCTAAGAAAAACTCCACCTGAAGGGGAGGGGCCAAGATGGTGATGGAACAGCAGGTAAACACCACAGCTCTCTCCAACCAAATACAGTTTGAATTTCAATGCTCAGTTTCTCCAAGTGACCCACAAAAAAGGAGATTACTCAGAGAGGTACAGTTAGTGAAAAAAGAAAAGGGAAAAACCTACACACACAGTAAAGTGGAAATAACTTTCAGCCACCCCTTCATTGTGATGGGGCTCCACGCTGAGCAGCTTAAGTGGTGGAGCTTCTTGCCAGGCTGCTTAAGTGGTCTGTCTCTGGACCCTCAGAGGACCACATACCCACAAGCATTCCAAGACTCCCAGAAGACTCCCACGAGCTGGGACCAACCCAGTGAATACAAACAAATCTCAGAAGGCAGAGCTGGCATGAAGACTCCCCTCAACCTCCTTGGCATGGCGCCTCTGCGTGGCTGGTGCAATCAGCACCACCCAATCTGGAGCAGCAGCAGCTGTCAGCAGTGGCGGACGACCCTATACTCACAGCGTGGGACCTCTGTCCTGCTGGTGTAAACAGCCTAGCTTAACCTGGAGCAGCAGCAGCAGCAGCTGACAATAGTGGCAAACCACTCAGACTCTGGGCACAATGTTTCTTGGCTCTAGCTCACAGGAACAGTCCAGACCATCCTGGGGTGGCAGCAGTCGCTGGGGCAGGGACAGTTGCAGTGAACAACTCCAGACCCATGGCGCTTTGTGCCTCTCCATACTGGCCCAAATAAGCAGCCCAGCCCAACCTGAGGCAACAGCACTGGTTAACACCTGACTCCTGGTGGGGTGGAGGACCTCTCCATACCGGCTTGCATAAGCAGCCCAGCCGAGCCCATGGTGGCAAAGTTGGTGAACAAACCCAAACATGAGGCAGGGTTTGGTGCTGAACAACCCCAGAAAACCTTCATGAACTTTCCTGCCTGGGCTGGCTTTGAACCTGAATACACAGATCTGAACCTCCTGAGCAGCTAGAATTACAGACATTCACACCAGCAGAGTCTTACTCTTGCCAACCCCCTAACTTTTTCTACAATAGATCATTTCTTAGTTAATACAAGAAATTTAAGCAAATACAAAAGGATCGACATAATCTGACCATAGTGGAATCAAACTAGTTCTCAGTAACAAGGCAGAAAGTAGGAAAAACTTAAACACTTGGAAATTAAACAGCACTCAGTTGAACAATACATGGGTTACAGAAGAAATTAAAGAAGAAATTAAAAAGTTCCTACAATTCAGTGAAAATGAAGAATCATCACAAAGAAACCTATGGGACCCAGCGAAAGCAGTCCTGAGGGGCAAATTTATCGTTCTCAGTGCACATATCAAGAAAACAGAGACCAAGTAAACAATCTTATGAAGTAAACAAAACTGCTAGAGTAAAAAGAAAAAATTGAACCTAAAGTTGCTCGGGAGAAAGAGATAATCGAAATAAGAGCTGAAATTAATGAGATAGAGACTGAGAAAATTATAAATAAGATTATTTTTAAAAAGCTGTTTTTAAGAAAAAAATCAATAAACCTGACAGACCACTGGCAAGAGTAACTAACAAAATAAGAGAGGAGACCCAAATCAATAATATCAGAGATACCACAGGGAAAATTACAACAAACATCCAAGACATTCAATCATAAAGAAATAATTCCAGACTCTACTCACAAAGGAAGGAAAACCTAGCAGAGATGGATGAATTTCTACAGAAATAGAAATTTCTATCCCCCCTTTTCTTTTCAGCCATGCTTCTCCACCATGCATGGTGGGGGCAGCAGTTCAGTAAATAAACGTCTTTTCCTACCTTAATAGTGTGTGTCATTCTCTTCATAGGCTACCGAATGAAACCTACCTTTTTAATATAATTTACATATGGGACCATGACTTGGATAGGGTTTTTGATTTGGAAATGTTAGAATTTCCTAACCACCCCCTTTCCGTGAACCAAACTGCCTTGAGACACCACGTGATACTTTTCACCAATACCATTGCTGGCCTTCACATCCACGTCCACACCACTTCTCTACTCTGGTGAGTGAAATTACTCTCTATGGCTCTATGTTGCTCAATCTCTGTTCAGATGTGGCACCACACCACAGAGCTCCTATGGCCTTTAGCCGAAAGGCTGGTCACCTCCGAAGCCAAGGATACGTGGTTTTGGGGGCATGGCCATTAATCTCTAGTGGGCTATGGGAGAAGTCGGGACACTGCTTCTGCCTTGTCATCTCTCCTTCACTCACCAGACTGACTATCCTACACATTTAATGGGGTGTTGAGAGTCATGCCTGAGCTGTGAAACACTTCTGAGATGCCTTTTGTGCTCCCTGGGTAGCAGAGCACCTAATATTTTTATGTTGTTGTCAGATTTAGACAATTTTTGCCTCTGCAATGGTTCATGGTCAGAAGTCTGCTTACTATCAGGCTCTCTTTGCTCTCTGCTATTCATGTCCAACTTTCTATATCCCTCCCTTTCTTTTCTACAATTATTTGTATTGTGCCCTGAAGAGTGTGACATGGGCTAGGTTCAAGGAATCCCCTCTAGATTCCCTCTAAAAGGCTAGACAAACAAGGCTTGATTTTTTTGTTCATGCTTTCTTTTCATTTTTTTAGAAATTTGCCATCTTGAGTTCGCCATCTGGGCCAAATGGTGGGTTAAACTTTTGGCCCCCTCCAATCCTGACACTTCCACCAAGCTTACTTCTCCTCCATCCATCTATTCAATTGTGTCTTGCTAACAAGGTGCTCTTTTCACAGACCCTGGTAACTGAGGCCCAACCGTCTGATGTGCTTTGTTAGCAAAGATGTCTAAACATTGTTATCAAAAATTTTAGGTTTTGAGTTTTGCCTTTTTGGTTTTGTGTTGTATAATCTAGAACTGACTACATGACACTTTTTTTGGGGGGGGGTGCGATTGTGGGGCCTGAACTCTGGCCCTGGGTGCTGTCCCTCAACTCTTGAGCTCAAGGCTAGTGCTCTACCACTTGAGCCACAGAGCCACTTCTGTGGCTATGTGGTGCTGAGGAATTGAACCCAGGGCCTCATGCATGCAAAGCAAGCATATTATTAAATGTGTGCTAAGATTCTCCCATCTAACAATTTTGTTATTGCAGAATATTTGTTGGTCAGTTCTTAATAAGGACCAGGTAAGCTCTACTTATACTATTTGATCTCCTTCTTGTGATAATGCGAAATAACAAAGGGCTTTTGTGGTAAAGATTGCAATTCAAAGCCAGCCTGGGCTGAAAAATCCCTAAGAATCCATCTCACAACTAACCTGCAAAGAGGCAGTCTGGAAGCTCGAACCTCTTATCTCTAACCAGAAAACACTGCAAGTGTTTCTTTAACTCAAAATGGAAGAATGCTAGCCTTCAGCAGAAGTGCTCAGGGACAGTGCCCAGGCCTTGAGTTCAACTTCCTTGAATACCATCTGGGACAAACCATCCCAGCAATGAGCACCTAGAGTCAGCCAGTCTGGGGAACAAGGGAACATAAAGAGGAGTAAGAGGAGATGATATCACATCAGCCATTTTCTGCCTCCCCTTTCAAGACAAAGCAGAGCCAGGAGGTCAATAGAAGAAAGAAGACTGCCCATCTAATGTCCATATCTCTCTACCTTTCAACTGGACAGGAATTTATCTTCTTGCCTTTGTCACTTGACTTCTTCTCTACCTAGTCGGCAGATGTCAGAAGTAGCTAGGGAAATTTCTACCATCATTTTCAGCCCCAAGTCCTTCCTCTTGCCATTTATTTTCTATCTAGTATTTTTTCAGTCCCTCAATGCCTCATGAGACGTCGCCATACTTCGTCCAAGAGACTTGCCTACTCCAGACTTCATCTAAGGACTCATTGCCCAAGTGACAACTGTTTCTTGCTGTCTTCTCCCACAGGGGATCACATCTCAGCCTTTTATGCCTACTGATGACACCGCTTGCAAAGAGGAAGTAGCTAGAGAGAATCTTCTACCTTTTTCATAATTATCAATAGGCTGGGATGTAAGGTTTGAAGAGGGACACCTCCCCACTTCTTGGCTAAGTTTCCACCCAATATCTGTTACATAGGTAACTGGCAGACCCAGAAGCAGTTCCCTTCCCTTCCTGCTAGGTCACATCCTGGGCCACCTCTGGTCACTAGAGTCCCATCTGACCTTAGGAGAGTCCCAGACCCTGAGGTCACATTCAGATCCAGTGTGGCCATACCTTTTCCCCACCTGGCCACATCCCTTCCTGTCTCTGGCCTACATAAGTCCTGGCCCAGAGGTGGGTCACCCCCCTTCCTTTTCAGTCATGTGTCTCCACCATGCATGGTGTGGGCAGCAGTTCAGTAAATAAAATTATTTTCCTGCCTGAGAAAAAAAGAAATACAAATTGCCTAAACAGAACTAAGAAGAAATAAATCAATTAAACATTTCAATAACGTACAATGAGATAGTAGAGATAATCAGAAATCTTCCAACAAGAAAAGCCCAGGATCTGATGGATTCACTACAGAATTGTAAAAGGCCTTTAAAGAGGAACTAATACCCACAACCATCAAGCTCTTCAGAGAAATAGAAACAGAGGGAGTAATCACAAACTAATTCTAAGAAGCCAATATCACATTCATCCCCAAACCAGGCAAAGACCAAACAAAATAAGAACTACACAGCAACCTCTTTGATTAAGACAGATGCTCAATAAAATTGCAGCCAACAGAATCCAGAAATATATTGAAAAAATCATACATTATGACCAAGTAGGCTTCATGCCAGAGATTCAGGGATGGTTTAACATATGTAAGACAATAAATGTAATCCATAACCTCAACAGATTCAAGGTCAAGAACCACATGATTATCTCCATTGATGCAGAAAAGGCGTTTGATAAAATTCAGCACTCATTCATAAGCTCTAGAAAAATATGAATAGAAGGAACATTTCATAAGATAATAAAAGCCTTACATGGTAGATGAAAGTCCAATATTATACTTAATTGGAAAAAACTACAACCAATTCCCCTAAAAACAAGAACAAGGCAAGGATGCCCACTCTCTCCACTCTTCTTCAATGTAGATCTGGAATTCTTAGCCAGAGCAATAAGGCAAGAAAAAGACATTAAATGGATCCACATAGGACAGGAAGAAGATCAACTATCTCTTTATGTAGATAGCAATATTTTATAAGATAACGATCCCTAAAGCTCCATCCCCAAACTCTTAGAGCTTATAAACCAATTTGGCTAAGTAGCAGGATACAAAATTAACCCACAAAAATCAGTCGCCTTTCTGTATGTCAACAATGTACAAGTAGAAAGGGAAATCAAGGAAACAACTCCATTCACAATAACCTAAAAAAAGTATCTAGGAATTAACCTAACCAAAGATGTAAAGGGTCTATTTCATGAAAACTATAAAAGCCTAAAAAAAAGGAATCATAGAGAATACCAGGAAATGGGAAGAAATGGGAAAAATATTTACTAGCAATGTATCATACAAGGGTCTAATATCCATTACATATGGTGAACTCAATAAACTAACCCTTCACAAACATAACAAACCAATCTTGAAATGGTCAAGGGAGCTAAAGAGAGACTTCTCAGAAGAAGAGATAAAAACGGTAAAGAAGCCATGAGGAAATGTTCATTATCCCTGGCTGTAAGGAAAGGCAAATAAAAACAACTCTGAGATAGCATCTTACCCCAGTCAGAATGGCCAACATCCTAAATTCACCCAATGACAAATGCTGGAAGGGATACAAAGAAAGAAAGATTACTGCATTGCTAATGGGAATGTATACTAATACAACCATTTTGGAAAGCAGTCTGAAGGTACATACGAAAGCTAAATATCGACTTCTCTTATGAACTGTCCATACTACTCCTAGGCATCTACTCTGAACAACAGGAACACACACACATCTATGATTATTGCAGCACTGTTCACAATAGCCAAGATTTGAAACCACCCACATGAGCAATAAGTGATAAGCGGATCCAAAAATTGTGGGACCTATATACAACGGAATACCATGAAGCCATTAAAAAGGACAAAATGATGGTATTTGCAGGGAAATGGATAGAACTAGACCAAATTATTCGATTGATGTAAGCCATGAACAATGAGACAAACGGGACAGTGTCTACCTGATACGTGAATGCTAAAGCAAAATGCAAGAAGTTATGACAAAGTAAACAGGACTCGAGAAACAAAGGACAGCCACTAATTTTGTTGTATCACCATTAATGACTCCATGTTCTTGACCATGTAGATGGTAGAAATATGCACGCAATGGAGGGAAGCCAGGAGGAGGAACACAATAAGTGAGAAATGGAACAACATACAAAAAGGGGTCCATGAGCTGCACTGGACATAGAAGAAAAATAACTAAGCAACCCAAACACTGATGGGAAAGGAGGAATGAGAGGGAAACAGGGAAAGAGGGAATAGCCTACATTAAGCAAAAGGAAAAAAATGTAAACATCACTAGAGGTGGGAAAAATAATTTGGATTGTCAAAGCTCATAGAACTAACATACTTTAGACCATCATAACAATAATGTGCCTTGTCAAGGTTAAAATGTGGTTGTGACTTTAACTAAATATCACAATTCCACAATACTGTGAAATATGTGAAATATATGTAATCACCTATCTCAATTTTTACAAAAACGATGCGAGAAGGGAAAGGTTACAAAGGATAGGTGACAATGTTGTCAGACACCTTCTATTTGTGTACTGTTTTGTAGAATGGGAACTTCTTTGTACAACTACTTAAGATAATAACTATAAAAAGTATTTAAAAATAATCAGGATGAAAATAAAAATTTCAAATATCAATTAAGAAATTAAATCCAGTTGGAAGGAAAATTTCTTTGGGGAGAGAAATTTAGTTTATTCTATAGCAAGTCTCACTTCAGAAATAAATTCAAAAACTAGACCCCAGGTAAGTGAAATAAACTAAGAAATGGAGTTGAAAAAAGAAAAAAAAAAGAAACTCCACCCACTCTTTCTTGCTTGGACCACTGGAGTGGGTAAAATGCATCATGGTCCTAAATTGGTACTGAAGTGGCAAGGACCTTACTTGGTGGTGCTATCTTCACTGTCAGCTATTAAATTAGCAGGAAAACAGCAGTGGATCCATCAGTCTCAAGTGGAATAGGTAGTGGACCAATATACAGAGTAGGCTGCAAGATGGACTATTCAGAGACAGAGAATCCTTTAAGAATTAGACTTACTAAGTGTTAATTAGGGCTAACTAGTATGTTTCTATAATTTATTTTTTTCTATTAAATTTAACTTTTAAGCCTGTTCATTGGGTGGAGAGAAGGGAATTTTTAGGATTTGGTAAGAAAGAATCAAGGAATTGATTGGACATGAAAAGCAGTGGTTGATGTATAAAGCAGCATCTTCCTAATAATGAGCAGGGTCCACTAATCAATGTGGCCCCATGACCTGGGCCACTGGAATGCATGGGGCATGCCACCCAAGTGGGCAGGGTATATGCTGTTGGAGGGAGTAGGATGTCATCCTCACATGATGAGCTGTGAAGAAGGGATTGGGGAATGGGCAGTTTGTGAAGTGATGGTTCAAAACTGTTTGGCAGAAGACCCACTTGAGTGATGGAGGGGTTCAACCTATATATAGGCTGTATGGTCTGAGCAATGCAATTGAAGAAAATCAATGGAAGACCTGGAAGGAAGGAAGTGGTGAGACAGCAGTTGGGGAAAGACGTGGGAGAAGAGGAATTTGAGGGAGAACAGGAGGGGAAGGATGCCGATTGGCCACCAGGCCAGAGAAGTGGAGGTCTGTGGATAGTGGAGAGGCCTAAAGAGAAGAAGGGAGTGATGGAAGGAAAAAAGGGAAATGAAGGAAAGATCTATAAAGAGGGAGGGGGAAAGGGAAAAGGAAAAAGCCTTACCTATTGAAGTTTGGAGTATGGAGAAGATAATTTGGGGGGTTGGTGGTTTGCAAACCAATTAACTATGTGCTGGGCTACCCATTCGACATCTGAGATTTGGTGGTTGGGCCTGGTCTGTCACAGAGTGTACAGCCCAGTACAAGGTAAATGCAGGCCCATTTCTAGTGTAAATAAAGTTATCTTCAATGTGCCTCATTGGATTGTCTTGTGTTTTATGCATCATAAGTATACAAGTTCACAAGTTAGTAGTCTCAAAGGCCACAAGTTTTGTAAAATGTTATAGTCATAATAGGTTTTAAAAACCCAATGGGACAGTGATATTACAATGGCAATATGACATCACAATATCAAGTTATAATAATATTTTGATGGTATAATTAGTTGGTGATGCCATAATGGTGATGAGGTCACAATAGGTTTATGATGACACAATAGGTCACAATAGGTTTATGATGTCAGCCAGAGGCTGCCATTCCCTACAGCGGCCTAGACAAACAATTGAAATTCAGCAAACATAAACCCCAAGAAAGGCTCGAAGCTGGGCTCTGTGAGGAGCTAGCACCTCAGGGAAAAGCTACTGTTTGCTGAAAGGACTCAACCCTACCCAGAACCTAGTCTCATCACAGCATCTCCATACTAGAGGAAACAGCCATCTCTCTCTTTTGTGATACTCAAAGCAGATCTCCCTCCCACTGAACTAGCCTGGGAAGAGGATCACAAAATCATGCCTAAAACAGAGCAGTTTCTGCCTGCCCAAACAGACTTAAGAAACCAATCAAGCCATAGGAAAACCAAACTTCACAAGCAGACCAGAGAATCCACCAAGAAACTGGTTATGGACACAGAGGAGATACACGTCTTCCCATTCACACCCCCCCCCCCAAAAAAAAAATCAAGAAACTCTTTTTTGAAACTTTTTTTTAACTTTTATTTTTTAAAGTGTTTTCTGTTGATCTTTTTTTGTCATAATTTTTATTATTGGTGTGTGTGTGTGTGTGTGTGTGTGTGTGTGTGTGTGTGTGTGTTTGTTTAATCTCTTTTGACCTTTTGGTCCTTTTTTATTGTTTTCATTTTTTCTCTTACTTTTTTTTTGCATGACTTAATTGCTGTTCTTCTCATCCCCAGACATATACCTGTCATCAATGATTAGACCTTATCCCCCATTGTGTACATACTTAATCCAGAAATTTATTACTCAATTCACAACTTCTTAGGCTTAACTTCTTTAAGAGTAGTATTATCTCTTTAAACCTACATAATTATCAGGTAACTAATTTAATTTTTTTTTAATTTTTAAATTTTCATGTTTCCTTTCTATCCCTTCTCTACTGTCATCTTATCCTTTTCTTCTCTCGATATCATTTCTTTAAAGTTCCATAATTCTTAAGTGTTTCACTTCTTAAATTTAATTTTTGTTTTTCCAATTTACTTGTTTATTTTTTAATCTCTTTCCTATCATTCTGTCCAATACATTTCCCTTTCTAAGATTAGGACTTGGTTAAATTTACTCTCCTTTTACCTCTCCACATCCCTCTAGACCTATTGGTCCCCACATTTCTTCCTAAAGCTAATAATTTCTGCTTTGCCAAATCCTTTTTTGCTGTTTGTAGCCAATTAATACAAAGTTGTTTGATGTTGAATAGATTATATCTGTTTAACTAGATTTTATCTGCAGCCATTTTGATTGTGCAACTACAGGACTCTGGTTGATGCTTGCCTTAAAATAGTGTTCTAGTACAAAATTGGTGTTTCTTTTTATTTATTTTTATTTTATTTTATTTGTGAACATACTGTACAGAGGGGTTACAATTACATGGGCAGGATAATGCATATATTACTTACCAAGCATTGCAGCCTCCTCCTTTGTTTACACTTCACCTCTCTTCCCAGCCTCCCCCTCCCCCGCATTCAATCCTTCCCCCCCTCAACCCCCACCAACATTGTAAAGCTCGTTTTTGACATGAAAATTTGTACTTCTCATTGTTGCAACAGGGACACCTGAATCCTTAAACAACTTGCTTTTCCCCTTCTACTCCACAAGTTATACTAACATCAAATATAGTGAAAGAAATAATCTTATAAATGTGTTAGAAACACATGCATGAAAGAAAAAAAACATTAAAATACATATCTAAGGGTTCATTTTCCTAACATCACATTATCTGACCTTTTCGGCTTGGCTCATACATATACTAGATATTGCAAATAAGGGAAACCATGGGACCTGTGTTTTTTGGGCCTAGCTTACTTCACTTAACATAATTTTTTCCAAGTTTTTCCATTTCCTAACAATTGGGGCAATTTCATTCTTTCTGATGGAGGCATAGAATTCCATAGATCCATTCATCTACTGAAGGGCATCTGGGTTGGTTCCATATCTTAACTATGGTAAATAATGCTGCAATAAACATAGTTGTGCTGGTAGCTTTAGTGTGGTCTTCTTTGTAAATATTTGGGTAAATGCCCAAAAGTGGAATTGCTGGGTCATAGGGGAGCTCTATGTGAATTCTTTTGAGGAACCTCCATACTGCTTTCCAAAGTGGTTGAACAAATTTACATTCTCATCAACAATGAAGTAAGGTTCCCTTCTGTCCACATACTCTCCAGCACCTGTTGTTGTTAGAGTTCCAAATGGAGTAAGGTGATATCTCAATGTTGTTTTGATTTGCATTTCTTTTATGGCTAGGGATGTTGAGCATTTCTTCATGTGTCTATTGGCCATCCTTCTTTCTTCTTCAGAGAAGTTTCTCTTTACGTCTTTAGCCCACTTATGTATTGGGCAGTTGTTTCTTTGAGGATCTGTTTTTGGGGGTTTAATTTTGTGATTTCCAAGTATATTTTAGATATGAGACCCTTGTCAGTTGTATGGCTAGTAAAGATCTTCTCCCAATCCGTGGGCTTTCTATTGATCTTCCTAGCTATGTCCTTTGCCATGCAGAAGCTCTGCTACTTTATGCAATCCGATTTGTTCAAACTTTCTTTGATTTGCTGTGTTTCCGGGTGTCTATTCAGAAAAATTCGACCTGAGCCAAGGAGACCTAGGGTTTCTCCTATTCCATCCTGTAATGTTTTCAGAGTGTGTGCTTTGACTTCGAGGTCTTTGATCCATTTGGAGTTGATTCTGGTGCAGGGTGATATATAAGGATCTAGCTTTAGTTTTCCACAAGCAGTTAACCATTTTTGCCAGCACCATTTACTCAAGAGGCTATCTTTCTTCCTTTCTATTGTTTTAGCTCCCTTATCGAAGATTAGATGGCTCTAGGTCTGTAGGTTCATTTCTGGGTTTTCAATTCTATTCCATTGGTCCTGAGGTCTGTTCTTATGCAAATACCAGGCTGTTTTGATTACTATGGCTTTATAGTAGAGTTTGAAATTTGGTATTGATATTCCTGCAGCTCCGTTAAGGAGCATTTTTGCTATTCGGGGTATTATTTTGTTCCATATGAATTTTTGGATTGCCTCTTCTATTGTCTTCAAGAATTAGGTTGGAATTTTGATAGGTATCGCGTTGAATTTGTAGATAGCCTTGGGAATTATTGCCATTTTCACGATAATCTTTCCAATCCAGGAGCATGGGAGGCTTTGCCATTTTTTAAGTTCTGTGTTGATTTCCTTTTTCAAGAGTTTAAAGTTTTCATCATAGAGGTCCTTCACTTCTTTGGTTAATTTAATTCCTAGGTATTTTATTTTTTGTGGGGCTACTACAAATGGAGTTGCTTTCCTAATTTCAGCCACACCTTTCTCATTGTTGGCATGGAGAAAAGCCATTGATTTTGGGGGTTAATTTTATAACCTGCTACTTTGCCAAAGCTTTGAATCAGCCTGAGTAATTTGGGAGTGGAGTCTATGGGATTCGTTAAGTAAAATCTCATGTCGTCTGCAAAGACTGAGAGTTTTATTTCTTCTTTCCCTATTTCTATACCTTTATGTCTGCATCTTGTCTTACTGGTGTAGTTAGGCATTCTAATACTAGATTGAAGAGAATTGGAGAGAGTGGACATCCTTGTCTTTTTCCTGAGTTAATAGGAAATAGCTTTAGTTTTTCACCATTAAGTATATAATGATGGCTGTAGGTTTGTCATATACATTCTTTATTGTATTGAGGAATGTTCCATGGATTCCTAATTTTTCCAAAACCTTCATCATAAAGGGGTGTTGGATCTTGTCGAATGCTTTTTCTGCATCTATTGAGATAACCATGTGGTTCTTATTCTTGCTCCTGTTGATGTGATGAATAATACTAATTGTTTTGCACATATTGAACCAGCTTTGCATCCCTGAAATGAATCCTGTTTGATCGTGTGGTGATTTTTTGGATGAACTGTTGAATTCGATTGGCCAAAATTTTGTTGAGAAGTTTTTCATCAATGTCCATCAAAGAAATGGGTCTATAGTTCTCTTTCTTTGATGAGTCCCTGTCTGGTTTGGGGATGAGGGTTATGATGTCTTCATAGAATGTGTTCGGTAGTGAGCTTTCTCTTTCAATTTCATTGAAGATTTGGAGGAGTATTGGTGTGAGCTCTGCTTTGAAGGCCTTGTAAAATTCCGCTGTAAAACCATCTGGTCCTGGACTTTTCTTAGCTGGGAGGGCTCTTATTGCTGTTTCTATTTCAATGCTTGCTATGGGCCTGTTAAGATGGTTTAACTCATCTTGGTTTAGTTCTAGAATGTCAACATTTGCTAGGAAAAAGTCCATTTCTGTCAAGTTCTCAAACTTATTAGCATAAAGTTTTGAGAAGTATTCCTTTATAATCTTCTGAATCTTAGTTGTTTCCATGGTGATGTTTTCATTCTCATCTCTGAGTTTATTAATTTGGATGTGTTCTCATCTTCTTCTGATAAGATTTGCTAAGGGTGTGTCAATTTTGTTAAGTTTTTCGAAGAACCAACTCTTTGTTTGGTTGATTCTTTCTACAGTTTTTTTTCTGATTCTAATTCATTTAATTCTGATTTATATGTAATTATTTTTTTCCATCTACTGGATTGGGGATTATCTTGCCGCTTTTTTTTAAGGAGGTTTAGATGTGTCATTAAATTGTTAGTTTTAGATCTCTCCAATTTGTTGATGTAGGAGCTCAGAGCTATAAACTTGCCTCTGAGTACTGCCTTTGCTGTGTCCCAGAGGAGCTGGTAATTTGTGTGTTCATTTTTGTTGAATAGCATGAACATTTTAATTTCCTTTCTAATCTCTTCCATGACCCACTCATGATTCAGCAGTGTGTTGTTCAGCCTCCATGTGATACCGGACTTTCTTTGGTGGCTTTTGGTGTTGAGTTCTAATTTAATTCCCCTGTGGTCAGAGAGAATGCAAGGTATAATTTCAATGTTTCTGAATTTAGACAAGTTTGCTTTGTGGCCTAAAATGTGGTCTATTTTAGAAAACGTTCCATGTGCTGCTGAGAAAAACGTTTATTCTGATGCTGCTGGGTGAAATATTCGGTAGATATCTGTTAGATAGGATTGATTGGTATTTGTGACTTCCTGCCATGTTTTCCACCTTCGTGCTGGCTGCAAAAACTGGGTTCTTCCTATGGTTCTTGGATTCTCAGTTTGGGTGCAGTTTCATGGCTTTTATTGTGGTCTTGTTGGTTTTCTATGTGTAGGACATCTTTAAGAAGCCTTTGTAGGCCTGGTTTGGTGGAGATGTATTGTTTCAATTTTTCTTTGCTATGGAAGGTTTTTATTTGGCCTTCAGTTATGAAGGAGAGTTTAGCTGGGTACAGTATTCTTGGTTGATAGTTGTTTGATTTTAGGGCATGGCATACATCATTCCAGGCTCTTCTTGCTTTGATTGTCTCTGCTGAGAAATCTGAGGTGATTCTCATTGGTTTCCCTTTATAGGTGAATAACCTTTTCTCCTTGACAGCTTTAAGGAACTTTTCCTTGATCTGAGTTGATCCTGTGTGGAATATAATGTGATGGTGGGATGTCCTATTCTGGTCTGGTCTATTTGGGGTTCTAAAAGCTTCTTGTATCTGAATAGGCCTATCTTTTTGTATGTTTGGGAAGTTCTCTGCTAGGATCCTATTAAACAAATTTCCTAGACCATTAATTTCTGTTTCTAGGTGCTCCGCTACAGCCATTATCCTTAGATGAGGCTTTCTGATGGTGTCTTCCAAGTGTTGTATAGATCTATCATATTTCTTGGACTTGTCTTGGATGGTTGTATGTTCTTTCTCTATAATATCTAGGCTGTCTTCAATCCCTGAGATTCGATCTTCAGCATGGTCTAACCTGCTGTCAAGACTCTCTACTTTGTGTTTTTTTTTTATCTCTTTTCCTTCTAATTGGTCAGCTTTGATGGCTTCAAATTCTTTGTTGAAGCTCTGTTTTAGGTCTTGTATGAGCTTCTTTACTTCCTTAATTTGGTGTTCAGTGTTTGTTCTCAAATCACTTAGTTGATTGGTTATGATTTTTTTTTACTCCCATTGCTTATGTTGGTTTCCATTCAGCATTCCCTTTGTGGTCTCCCTGTCTTCCTTCAGCTCTTTTTTAAGGGATTCCATGAATGCCTTTAGTGATCTTTGTGTATTCTCTTCCTGATCTCTCAATTCCGTATTACTCGTTGATTAGCTTCCTCCCATTCATGGGATTCCTGCAGTTCTCTTTGAGTGTTCTCAGCCTGCTAAGGCCATTCCTCACTTTCACTTTGAGTATTCTGAAGCTGCTCATGCAAATCCTGTATCAGTTTTTGAGTAGCTTACTCATGGTTATGATATTCCTGTATAAAGTTTTGGATTGCCTCCTCTCTCTCCCTATCACGCTCATACAGAGTCTTTTGTATGTTTTCAAACTTTTTATTTATCATGTTTGCCAGCAGTGTTTGTAGAGCTATTTGGGAACTCTCCTTTGGATTATTCATTATCTGTTCTGACCAGTAATTATCAAGATTGCGAATTGACATACCCGGATTTGCCATTTTTCTTGTGTTTTTCCGGCTTACTGTGCCCATGTGAGATGAAAATAGCACCAATTTTGTGCTAGAACACTATCTTAAGGAAAGCATCATCCAAAGTCTGAATTTGTACAATCAACTATCTACAGATACAATCTAGTTCAACAGATACATCTATTCAACATCAAACAACTATATGTTCATGGGCTTCTATCTGCGGAGAAGAATTTGGAAATCCAGAAATTATTAGTGTTAGGGAGAGATGTGGGTAAAAAGTAGTAATAGATTTGTGTGGGGAGGCACAGGGAGAGTTAATTATGTCCTAATCTCAATGCAGGAAATAGGTTGGTAGGATGCAAGTAGAGAGAGAGAAAAAAAGAAGAAAGGGAAAGGAAATGAAAAGAGACCAGAAAAAAATAGAAAAGTAAAAATTATTAATATTATGGAGATTCTAAAACTATTTAGAGAGGAACTTGAATATATTGAGAGAAGGGGAGGGACATAGAGTAGATGTGAAAAACTTTAAAAAAATGCCTAAAATATTATATAGGTATAAAGAGGTAGTACTGCTATTAAGGAATTTAATTCTCAGAGGTTTTGAATTGAGTAATAAATTTGTGGATTAAGTGTCTACACAATGGAGGATAGGGTCTAGTATTTAACTACTGGTTTATCTGAGGATGTACCTGACAAGAGTTAAGTCACATAAAGAAGAAAAAAAGAGAGGAAAAGGTGAAAAGGATAAGAAAGGGAGAAAAAAAGATCAGAATTTCAGTAGAGCTAAACAAAAAAACAGAAAGATAATTTAAAAAGAAAAAAGAGAAATAAGACAAGAAAAGAAAGAAAAACACACATTCATGGATCCCTAAAATAAAAATTATAAGAAGCAAAAAAAAATTACTGGAAAACAATGTTTTTTCAAGAAAAGCAAAAATTAAAGATTAATAAAAGTTTTAGAAAAGAAAAAAAATTTATATATGAGTTACCAAAAAAGAAAAAAAAAAAGTAAAAGAAGAAGAAGAAAAAAAAAGCTCTTTGATTTTTTTTTTTATTTTTTGGGGGGAGGGGTGGGAAAAAATCTTTTATCTCCCTTGTGTCTGTAACCAGCCTCTTGTTGGAGTCTCTGGTCTGCTTGAGGTCCTGTGGCTTGATTGGTTTCTTAAGTCAGTTTGTTCAAACAGGCAGAAAAATGCTCTGCTTTACCCAAGTTTTTGAGATCCCCCCCCAGGTTAGTTTAATGGGAGGGTGATCTGCTTTGAGAATCAGAAAAGAGGTGGGATGCAGTGATGTGGCTAGGTTCTGGGTAGAGTTGAGGCCTTTCAACAAACAGTAGCTTTTCCCTGGGGCTATTTTGTGAAAAACTCAGAATTCAGCCTGGAGCCATTCTCAGGGTTTCTGTTTTTCAATTGATTGTGGAGGCTGCTAGAGGGAGGGGCAGCCTCTGGCTCTGATTACCCAGTGAGTGAAGCCACTCCTATGGCTGGCGCCTGACCTGGGTGACTTTTCCCTGGATGTAGCTGAGTCTGGCAGGTCATGCCACTGTTAAGTTCTTGTGACCTGCTAAATGACTCTAGTTTATTCCAAGGCCTGAGTTGGAGCTAGCAGCTCCTCCCAGTTTTGTCGGTATCCAAGATGGAGATCTCCGGTACTGAGGAGGGAGGGCTGGCTTTCCTTCCTCTGCTCCTTGAGAAGGAGTGAGGACGTCAGGCTTCTACTCATGCAGAGTCTTGGTTCCTGGGTCGTCTCTGGTCTGCAAACTGCAGGATGAAGTTGTCTGCTCCTTGTCGGTTCTTGCTGTTGTTGAGTAGAATCCGTTTGCCCACTGCATCTGGCTCCTTCGTCCCGGACTCTCTGTGTGAGTGCTCAGGTATGGCCGCGGCTGCGGTCGCCGCTGCGACCCTGCCGCCGCGGCGGTGGCTGCTGGCAGGCGCTCATTGTGTCTCCTTGTCTTGGCTTCCCCTCTCTTTTCTAACTCTCTGTTCTGTGATGGCACACGGTGTGATTCTCTGGCTTAGGACTGTTCACTGGAACTCTAAAACTGCTTTCTATTTGAGAGCTTGTTCAGATTCCTGCTTCTCCTCCACCATCTTCCCGGAATTCCTCAAAATTGGTGTTTCTTTCATACCAAATGTGCAGAACAAGATGAAAAGCACAAGAAAAAGGCAAGTCCAGGTATCTGACCTCCCACTCATGATAATCAGGTGACAAAATAGATAATGAATAATCCAGAGGAGTTCCCAAAAAACTGTATAAAGACTACTGGTAAACATGGTGAATGAAATGATTGAACACTTGCACAAGACTCAGTGTGAGCATGGTAGGGAGCGAGAGGAGGCAAACCAAAGATTAATACAGGAATCTTGTGAGCATTAGGAAGCTACTTAAAAATTAATGCAGGAATTGCATAAGCATGTTAAGAAGAGTAAAAGAGAAATACAGGAAATGTGTGAGCATGCTGAGCACAGTCATAGAGAATTACAGGAATTGCGTGAATGTGACGAGGCTAATGAAAGAATAATACATGGATTGAGAGAGCAGGATGAGAATAGACAAAGATCAATAAAGACATTCATGGAATCCATAAATAGACAGCTGAAAAAATTGAGGTAGACCACAAATGGAATGCTGAATGGAGGCCAATAGAAAGAATGGGTGTCCAGGGAAACCATAACCAGTAAACTAAGTGATTTGAGAATAAACACTGAACATCAAATTAAGGAAGTAAAGTTCATTCAAGATCCAAAACAAAGCTCCAACAAAGAATTTGAAGCCATCCAAGCCAAACAATTAGAAGGAAAAAAAAAAAAACAAAGTAGAAAGTCTTTGTAGTAGGTTAGGCCATGCAGAAGATTAAGTCTCGAGGATTGCAGACAGCCTAGATATTATAGAGAAAGAACATGCAAGTATCCAAGACAAATCTAATAAATATGATAGATCTATGTAACATTTGGAAGACACTATCAGAAATCATAATCTGAGGACAATGGGTGTAGAGGAGCACCTAGAAAAAGAAGTTAAAGGTCTAGGAAATTTATTTAACAGAATCCTAACAGAGAACTTCCCAAACATTCAAAAAGATATGCCTATTCAGATATAAGAAGCTTATAGAACCCCACATCGACCAGACCAGAGCAGGATATCCCACCAGTCAGATTATAATCTTCACAGGATCAATTCAGACCAAGGAAAGGATCCTTAAAGTTCTCAAGGAGAAAAGAACAATCACCTATAAACACAAACCAATTAGAATCACCCCAGATTTCTCAGCAGAGGCGATTAAAGCAAGAAGAGCTTGGAATGGGAGATGCATGCGGTAAAGACAAACAATTATCAATCAAGAATACCGAACTCAGCTAAACTCTCCTTCATAACCGAAGGTCAAATAAAAACTGTACATAGCAAAGAAAAATTGAAACAGTATATTTCCACAAATCCAGCCCTATAAAGGCATTAAAGTTATCCTACACATAAAAAAAAAAAACATCAAAAACACAGTAAGAGCCAAGAAAAATCATCCAAGGGAATAAAATTAGAACTCAACACCAAAAGCCAACAAAGAAAGTCGTGTACAACATGGAGGCTGAACAACACACTGTTTCATCACCAGTGGGTCATGGAAGAGATTAGAAAGGAAATGCAAATGTTCATGATATTCAAAAATAATGAACATACAAATTACTAGCTTCTCTGGGACACAGCAAAGGCAGTACTCAGAGGCAAGTTTATAGCTCTGAGGTCCTACACCAACAAATTAGAGAGATCTGAAACCAACAATTTAATAAGACATCTGAACCTCCTTGAAAAAGAGCAGCAAGATAAACCCCAATCCAGTAGATGGAAAGAAGTAATTAAAATTACATCAGAAATAAATGAATTAGAGCCCCAAAACAACATTAAAAGAATAAACAAAACAAAGAGTTGGTTCTTCAAAAAAAAAAATAACAAAATTGACATTCTCTTAGCAAATTGTTTCAAAAAGAAGAGAATATACCAAATAAACAAACTCAGAGATGAGAAAGGGAATGAGAAGCAACCAAGATTCAGAACATTATAAGGGAATATTTCTCAAACATTTATGCTAATAAGTTTAAGAACCAGGAAGAAATGGACCTTTTCCTAGCCGTTTCCATGCCATTGTGTTTCCATGCTAAAACTCAACCAAGATGAGTTAAATCAAATTAACATGCCCATATCAAGCATAGCAATAGAATCAGCAATAAGAGACCTCCCAGCTAAGAAAAGCCCAGGACCAGATGGATTTACAGCAGAACTCTACAATGCCTTCAAAGCAGAGCTCACACCAATACTCCTCCAACTCTTCAATGAAATTGAAAGGGAAAGTTCACTACCAAATTCATTCTATGAAGCCATCATAACCCTCATCCCAAAACCAAGCGGGGACTCATCAAAGAAAGAATTATAGACCCATTTCTTTGATGAACATTGATGAAAAACGTCTCAAAAAAATTTTGGCCAAATGACTTTGACAATTCCTCCAAAAACTCATACAGGATTTTTTTCCGGGATACAAATCTGGTTCGATATTTGCAGATCAATTAATATAATTCATCACATCAACAAGAACAAGAATAAGAACATGCTTATCTCAATAGATGCAGAAAAAGCCTTTGACAAGATCCAACACTCCTTTATGATGAAGGCTCTGGAAAACCTATGAATCCAGGGAACATTCCTCAATACGATAAAGCCTGTGTATGACAAACCTACAGACATCATTATACTTAATAGTGGAAAAATAATGCCATTTCCTCTTAACTCAGGAATAAGACAAGGATGCCCAATCTCTCCACTTCTAGTCAATTTACTATTCGAATGCCTAGCTACAGCAATAAGACGGGATGCAAACATAAAAGGATCCAAATATGAAAAGATGATATAAAACTCTCCCTATTTGCAGATGACATGATGTTGTATTTAAATAATTCCACCGACTCAACTCTGAAATTATTCATGCTGATTCAAAGTATTGACAATGTAGCAGGGGAAAAACTAACTCTCAAAAATCAATGGCTTTTCTGTATGCCAACAATGAGAAAAGCATGGCTGAAATCAGGAAAGCAACTCCATTTATAATAGCCCCACAAAAAATAAAATACCTAGGAATTATTAAAAAAAAGTGAAGGATCTTTATGATGAAAACTTTAAAAGCCTGAAAAAGGAAATCAAAACAGAAGTTGCAAAGTGGAAAAACTTCCCATGCTCCTGGATTAGAAGAATCAACATCGTGAAAATGAAAATACTCCCCTAGGCTATCTAAAAATTCAATGCAATACATATCAATATTACAAACTCATTCCTCAATAAAATAGAAGAGGCAATCCAAAAATTCATATGGAACAATAAAAGACCCGGGAGATCAAAAATCTTCCTTAACAGAAAGAACAGTGCTGCAGGAATATCAATACCAAATTTCAAACTCTACTACAAAGCCATAGTAATAAAAACAGCCTGGAATTGGCACAAGAACAGACCTCAGGACTAATGGAATAGAATTGAAATACCAGAAATGAACCAACAGACCTATAGCCACCTAATCTTCGATAACGGAGCTAGAAAACTAGAATGGAAGAAAGACAGCCTCTTCAGTAAATGGTGCTGACAAAATTGGTTAATCAATTGTAGAAAAGTAAACCTAGATCCAAATATATCACACTGCACAAGAATCAAATCCAAAGGGATGAAAGACCTCAGAGTCAAAGCAGACACCCTGAAAACATTGCAGGACAAAGTAGGAGATAACCCATGTCTCCTTGACACAGGACAAAGTTTTCTTAATAGAGACCTGGAAACACAACAAATCAAAGAAAGGTTGGACAAATGGAATTGCATGAAATTGCAGAGCTTCTGCATGGCAAAGGACAAAACTAGCAAGATCAATAGAAAGCCCATGGATTGGGAGAAGATCTTCACTAGCCATACAACAGATAAGGGTCTCATATCTAAAATATACCTGGAACTCAAAAAGTTAAATCCCCCAACAACAAATCCTCAAAGAAACAACTGCCCAATAAATAACTGGGCTAAAGACTAAAAAGAAATCTCTCTGAAGAGCAAAGAAGGATGGCCAGTAGACACAGGAAAAAATGCTCAACCTCCCTAGCAATAAAAGAAATGCAAATCTAAACTACACTGAAATACAACCTTACCCCAGTTAGAATGTCTATAATGTAGAACCGTACTATAACAGAAGCTGGACAGGATGTTGGTGGGATTGTAATGTTGTATAACCACGTTGGAAAGTAGTGTGGAGGTTCCTCCAAAGACTCCACATAGAGTTCCCCTGTGACATAGCAATCCCACTTTTGGGCTTTTATCCAAATGATCATAAAAAGGACAATACTAAATCTATCAGCATCAGCATAACTATGTTTATGGCAGCATTATTTACCGTAGCTCAGATATGGAACCAACCCAGATGCCCCTCAGTAGATGAATGGATCAAGAAAATATGGTATATATATATATATATATATATATATATATATATATATATATATATATATATATATATATATATATATACACACAAATGTATTCTATGCCTTCATCAGAAAAAATGGCATTGAACCGTTTGTTAGGAAATGGTAAGCCATGGAAAAAATTGTATTAAGTGAAGTAATCCATGCCCAAAGAAACATAGGTTCCATGGTTTCCTTTATTGCTATAACTAATATATGTCGGAGATAAACACAAACTGTCAGACAATTTGATGTTAGGTGAAATGAACACCAAGATAAGGACTCAAATGGTTTTTCTTTCTTGCTATTGTTTCTAGCATATTTACCAGATGATTTCTTTGTTGCTTTGTATGTCCCTCCCCCATGGTTTAACCTCTATTTTCACTGTATTTGATGTTGATATAATTTGGGTGGGGGAACAGAAAAACAAATTGGGATACAGGTGGACCCATTGCAACAATGACATGTACAATACTATATGTCGAAAATCGAAAATTACAACTTGGTGGGGGGGGGCGGTTTAGGGGGGCATAAAGGGAGATGGGATGAGTTGGAAAGGGGAAACAAGGGAGGAGGCAACAATGCTTGATAAGAAATGTACTCATTACTTTCTTCATGTAATTTTAAAACCCTCTGTATGTTCACATTAAAAAATCATGAAATAATAAAGTAAAAATTCATGCCAATTTTTTGTCTGTCGTGTGGCTTGAATGCTGGGCCTGGGCACTGTCCCTCAGCTCTTCAGCTCAGGGATAGCACTATACCACTTGAGCCACAGTGCCGTTTCTAGTTTTCAAGAGATATATTGGAGATAAGTGTCTCACAGACTTTCTTGCCCAGCCTGGCTTTGAACCACGATCCTCAGACCTCAGACTTTTGGGTAGCTAGGATTACAAGTCTTGAGCCACCAAAGCCCAGATTCAAGACAATTTTTAAAAAGCAAGTTATGGAAACTTCTGGCTTTTTCTAATAAACAATATTATATTTTCAGCATTAGTTTATAAGTTATTTTTAGATATAACTTGGAATTTTTTAATAGAATCAAATATAAGTTTTATTATTACTCAGTATCTCACAAAATCCACTGTAATTTACTTTCCCCAAAGTCAATTGTTACATACTCTATTACTCATTATTATTATTACACTCTATATTACATATAATGTTAAGTGAAAATAATTTGTACCATTTCATATAAATTAGTAGATGCTACTTTAGCATTATAAATTCACATCTGTGATTTTAAATGAAGGAAAGAAGATTTTTGAGTTAAAATGAAATATGAATGTGTAAAAATGTGTCCCAATTAAACCAAAAATTCTGAGTATATACAGACAAAAATACTTTCTTTCCACTAAAGACTTTGAAGTAATACCATTGGAAATAGTAAGGCAAGAGGAGGAAGAATTAAAATCACGTCAAACAATGTCTGTTATTCTGCTACCACCTCCATTATGAAGACCTGCCCATTCCTAGATGTCACAAAATTTCAAGTGTCTCTTTTAAAATTCTATTTGGAAAAGTTCTAAATCACTGATTCTTTTTGCAATTTCTGACATATGAAACAAAACATTGACACAAAACAATTGAAATAAAATGCGCACATATATTGAAGTCACTACAACTGGAAAAACAACCAAGAAATGAGAACTCCCCCTGGAATGTAAACATGTTTTGCCCATTTTTGAAGCTCAAAAACCTCAAATATATATTAACTTGGAGTAGAGCCTTAAAGATAACTGTGTCTCATAAATACAGTTGTGTTAATTTGTAATTAAATTCTTCTAGATGAACCTAAGAGAGCAAATCCCTTGAATGGATCAAATTGTTTAAAACAAATGTGACTTTATGCGGAGTGAGATCTGCACATATTTAAAAGAATAAAATAACAGAATCATAACATACTTAAAAAAATCAGAAATGTAATGATTAAGTCCAATAGCATCCATACTGAGAACTAATGCCTACTGGTATAACAAGAAAAAATATGCAAATAATAGAATCTGAGCAGTGTACATGAGTGTCCATAATTTTAAACTACTCCAAATTACACATTGTAGAAGACTGAATGTGGCTTATCTAAGGGAAAACATCAACACATGACATAAATGAAATTAAAAATCTCATGAAAAGAGAGAAAGAGTTTCTGGAAAATAATAGTTTAACAAATGGTGGTCAAAATATTTCTAGTACTGACAAAATTATATACCTATTTATTTAGATCCAAAAAAGAAACCAAGTTTCTCGAGCTGATTTGAAACTTTGGCAAAGTAGAAAAATACATCTCTAACATTATTATGGATGTTGACTCTGGCATGGAATTAATTTCCTCTTTGATCTGACAAATGAATATATGAAAGAACATAACTTCTCTAACTAAATATCAAGACCTAACTAAACATATCACCAGAAAAGTCACCATGTAAGCCGTATTGCAACTGGGGTAAAAGAAAAAACAGTCATAGTGATTCTGTATTTATTGTAAATGTTGATGTTTTTCATAAATTATTTCATTTAGTTTGCATTTTCAAAACATTGTGTTACATGATGTATATCTTGGTAACTAATTTTGGATGCCTCCTTAAATTTTGTTCTGATTAAAATGTCTCACTTCAGTTCCTAACCCATGAAATGCTGTTGATTCCAAAAACATTGTAATAACCATTGTATATAATACACAAAATCTCATAAGCATGACACCAGTAAGCATTGGTTATCATTTTGATATCAGGGTCTCATGACTTATAAGGCCTATCTGCATGAGTATCATTGTACCGAGACTCCTCAGCTTAAATTTAGCCAATGTTAAAATATGGTTATAACTTTATTTGTCACCCATCAGAGATTAAATCTGAGTTAAAGCCTAAGGAAAACAATAAAGTAAGAATTTAGCTCTTCTGGATATAAAGTAAGCAGAATGCAGCATAGAGTAACTCACTGGTTTAAAGTCAACGTATTTCACCAAAACATTCTAAGAATTACCTTACAATGTGTATTATTCTCATGAAGGGAATGGGGAATGTGAGAAGAGGACTAACCAAGAATTGTCTTCAAATATATATAATGTGGATTTATCTCTAAATTTCACTATAAACATTTCTTATAAAAACTGAATAAATGATTTTCTGGTCAGGTATAATATATCCTACATTCATATACCAAACTACATTCAGAAAATGAGATACAACAGTTAACTAAAGAATGCCCTGGCAGAAAAAATGGCATCTCTTTATTATGTGAGGCCCAATTCTTAGGTATTATGTCTCCAGTTACTGAATGTGATTGTTTAAATGTTTCATAAAGTTTTAATTAAAATCCATCAGTGTACTATAATATAAATGTGGATAATTTTATCCTAGAATTATTCATGAACTGCCCATTCAATCAAGACATACATCAAATTCATTTGGTATTCATATGCATAGGAATGAGTTTCTTAGGATCTCCTGCCATTTGGAGGTGGCAGGATCAGGATTCGAACTGTGGGCTTCAGCTCCCACCACTTCAAACCGAGGATTGGGAACTCACCTGTATGTCCAAGAACATCAGCAAGACCAATGATTTGGCAGACACCAGTGGCTTTCAGCAGTCCTTCTTGATACTTACAAGGCTGTGATAGGAAGATCATGGTTGAAGTCACCCTAGGGAGGAAAGTCCTTGAGAGCCCTGTCCAACTTCAGGGCTAACAAAGCCAGAAGTATAGCCATATGGCTCCAGTGTTAGAGGGCTATCCTTAAGTAAAATCAGCTCATGGACTGTGCCCAGATCCTGAGTTCAAGGTCCAGGAGTGGCAACACACAGACATACACAACAATCTGTGCAGCCATCCACTTAAAGCAGGTCACCCTGCAAGCCTTTATTTACATTTTATTTTGAGGCCAACCCAGGAAGAATCACAAACCAGGCAAGGGAAGAGAAGATCAGGTTTCTTAGATGTAACCGGTATTCAGAAAATTAAACTTGGGGACGTAAAATGGTAGCATACTTAGGTAAAAACTAACATTAAGAAAAAGGTAAAGGAGCTGAGAATGTGGATTAGTAGGAGAATGCTTGCCTAGCATGCAAGAAGCCTGGGTTCAATTCCTCAGTAGCACATTAAAGAAAAAAACAGAATTGGTGCTGTGGCTCAAGTGGTAGAGTGCTAGAAACAGTGCCAGGCCTTGCGTTCAACCCAAGAATTGGCAAAGAAATAGCTACTTAGGTAGGTAGATAGACAGCTATCTATCTAGCTAGCTAGCTAGATAGATAGATAGAAATATGATAGATGACTTGGATGCCAAGAGGAAAATAAGGAAGACTTCCCAGTCATTAGGCCTACTGCAGTGTGCCACGACACCAACATGGCCTTCACACAGCCAGAGATCAGGAAGACTTTCTCTTTCCACTTCTCAGGCATCCGAGGGCCCCAGAGTCAAGAGGGCAGAGCGAGGTTCTAACTGAGGTGCTTTGAGACAGAAGAGAAAAGGCCTAGCCTTTCCTTGGACTGGGGATTTGCATTAATGATGTGGATAATGAAGGAAGGAGAATGGACTGGCAGAGGTAGAAGGAAGGCCTTCAAATCTGACAGATGGAGAGTCAAAGACCCACTCCCTAAGACCAAAGAGCATGGTTTTTCTATTCTTTTCCTCTAGCCCAATAAATTGGCTCTCTATTGTTAACTTAAAGATAGCCTGAGGCTCCCTTGACCTGAGGGAGGAAGGTTAATTAGTCATTGTTTGAAGAGGCTGAGAAAAGCATGACTCTTGTGTAACTCTGACAAATGTTTCATTTTTCCCCTCATTGATGGCCATGCCTGGAATGTTGAGTGTGTTCATTCTGCCTCCTAACCCTGCATCCTTTTTCTCTTCACCTAGCCTGGCTTTTATAACTGCTTTCTGCATTCAAATATTGTTACATTGGAGTTCTTCCTGCAAACAGGACTAGTGCTTGGATGCTGAGAACTTCATTTGAACCCAGGATGGGTCAATAATGTTTCTTTCCTGCTTCTATATCTGAAGAACTCTAAGAACATTTAGCGTGCGAGTAACTTCTCATCACCAAGGGAAACACAGGAAGCTCTTGAACATCTGATCTTTCAGAAGTGGAATTCAGAGTATCAGACTTTCCTACCCTAGCTGACTTCAACCTGTGATCCTCAGACCTCAGCCTCCTGAGCTAGGGTGACAGGCATGAGCTACTGGTGCTCTGCTAGGTTCAAAACTGTAATTACATTGGCATTACAAGTCAACTGCTTATCACAAAGGGCTTGGGAAGCATATTAAGCCTTTCAACAATGGACCTTTCAGAACCCTGTAGGACACAAGGTTATAATGCTAGAGTCTGAGAGGCTGTGTATATGGATGGCTACATTTGAACCTTGAGCTCTGACTCCAATTCTGGTGTACATGAGCATTCATTTTCCAGAGAATGTTATCCTCATTAGCAAATAGCAAAAGTACTTTGCTTAACCCTCACTTTTTTTCCACTTTTGTGTCTCAAACACAAGCCTGGGCACTGTCTCTGAGCCCTTCACCTCAAGGCGAACACTCTACCACTTGCCCCACAGCACCAAATGTGGTCTTTTTGTGGTTCATTGGAGATAAGAGTCTAACAGGTTTTCCTTGCCTAGGCAGTCTTTGAACTGTGGCCTTCAGATCTCAGCCTCCTGAGAAGTTATAGTTCCAGTTGTGAGCCACAGGCATTTGGCCTATTGTTTTTGACAGTCCAGGCGCTTGATCTTAGGCCCTGGGTACTGTTTCTGAGCTCCTTTTTCTCAAGCCTAGGGCTGTGCCACGTGAGCCACTCTGATTATGTGGCACTGAGGATTCAAACCCTATCATTCATGCATGCTGAGCCAGCTCTCTACCACTAAGCCACACTTGCCTATCCCCAAGAAAAGGCTTCTGAGTAAAAATCATCTAAAGAAATTCCTATAGGAAGGTTCCAAAGATAAAGAACACAAAGCTCATACTTGGGAGAGACTCTAAACATGTGAAGACTGTGACAAACGCCTCCATTTAATTATGCATCATGTTTCAACACTTAATAAAATATTAATGAAAAATGAGTCAATGTCCTAAATTATTGTGTATAAATTTATAATAGAAGTACAACATGTACTAAATATTATGTGTATAATAATACTAAATGCAATATACAATAAATAAATGAATCAAGTAAAAAATAAAATAAATAAAAAAATCAAAAATAAAAATCATAATATGTAATACACATACACATGTAAATATATATCATGTATTACCCATATATAGAAATATTTTTCCATTGCAGGGCCTTCATTCAGACCCTTGTAACTCTAGCCTGGATTTCATTTCCTCAAGGACAGAAAGCTTTACCTTCACCCATGGTGCAAAAGAGTTACCTGGATGGTGAGATCAAATCCCAACAATGATGGAAATACTGGCCCCAGTTCCAAGATAGTGACAATTTTTAAAATGAAAGCAGTTATGCTTATTCAGTGACATACTGAACTTTAAAAAAAAAAACAGTGTAGAATTTTGTATATCTATTCAGTCATCTTTCTCTTACCCCCAAAATGCTTCTTTTGAGCACTACTTTTTTTCATTTTTTGTTGTAAAAATGTTGTACAGACAGGTTACAGTTAAATGAGCATGATAATGAATGCATTTCCTATTGAGCATTGTTGCCTCCTACTTTGTTTTCCCCCTACCATCCCTTCCCTCCCATCTCCACAACTACTCTCGCTGCTGAGCTCAGTGACTTAATTTTTATTTTTGGATTTGTATGGGGTTTGAACTCAAGTAGTGGCAACTCTGCACTTTTCCTCACATTGCTACATATTTACCAAGACCCTGAGTTCAAATCCCAGGCTAGGAAAGAAAACTGGTAGAAATTCCAAACCAGGGAGCTTTATTTCTTTTATAATTTAAATATTTTTTTAATTTATTATTTATTTTGCCGACATGGGGCTTGAACTCAGGTAGTGGCAACTCTGCCTCAGCTTCAATTGCCCTGTGGTGGGGTGTACCCTCGGACCCATAGACAATCCAGGGATCCTAGGTGCAGAGGGCTTGCAGGAAGAAAAATAAGTAACATAGCATAAAAAGTGGTGAGCTGCAGAGGACTGGATGTTTTACGTTTTTTATTTGCAGGGTGACCATCCTGGGTCTGAATTATATGGATGCAAAGTGGACCTGACCTGCCATATCCGAACGTTGGCGTGCTATCAGAGAATCCATAGGCCAATCTGTGAACATAGGCCCTGGGTTCAAAGACCGGTCCTGACACCTACGAATGGCAGGAGATCACAAAAGACTCATTCCTATGCATAGGAATACCAATTGAGAGTAGTTCATGCTTTGGTCTAGTCTAAAATTGGATGCAATAATCCTAGGATGCTGATTGATCTTAATTAATAGATTATTATGCATGAAAAGGATAATATTCCTTCAATGGTGGTATAATAAATGCCTAAGAGTTGGTAGGAACATAGTAAGTGTCCTTCAATCATAGATAGATGGCACTGGTGCTCTTTACTAATACATATTTATTTGTACACCACCCTCTGCCTATCCATGAATCACTGTTTTGGCCAAAACTGAGACTGGTTCTCAGCACCTTGGAACCACCTGACAGCTTCATTGATTAGAAGCTGCCATGCTCACACTCATCCATTCATGAATTGGACTTGCTAAACCCTGAGATCATATCCCAGCACTGCCAAAAATTTAATCTTGGAGTAAGAAGCCAAGTGTGACACATGTTTTCCTTTTCTGGGAGAGTCCTCGGTGTCAAGCATGGTGGAGAACGTATAGACAAATCTGGATGCTGTGATAGGATGTAAACAATGTAATAAATGTTAGAGGGGTCATCAGAGTCAATAAAATAAACGGTAAATAAATGAATAAAACAAGAAATAAAATGAATAACTACACCCAAAAAAATATGTAATATCTGTATGGAAATATAAATCCTATCTTTAAAATGGATATAAGGAGTATATTTTCAGGACTGAGGCTTGAATTCAGGCCTGGGGAACAGGCCTGACTTTCTTGTCTTCAAGCATAGTCAGATTCCCTTCCATCACAGTGTTGCATATTTACCCAGACCTTGAGTTCAAATCCCAGGCCTGGCAGAAAAAATGGCATGAATTGCAAACTAGGAAGCTACATATGTTTTTTTAATTGCAGGCTATTGGAGAAGACATAGTCCCACGCGGCAACATAGGCCTACAGTTCGAAAACCAGTCATGCCACTTCCGGATGGTGGGAGATCCTAAGAGGTTTGTATCCATCCACAGGAATAATTATGGAATGTTATCAATGTCACAGTTGAATGAGATGCTCATCAATGATACTTGTATACGATTAGACATCATTATTTCAGTCGGTTGATTGATTTTATTTAATATCTTAAGAAGCATTAAAAGAATATTATTTCTCACAGGGACACAATAATTTCAGGACACTGATTTACTTAATCGTTTATTAAAGAAGAAAATAATAACATAAATTGCATGGAGGTATAATAAATACCCAAGAATTTGTAGGAATGTAGTCTATATAAATGAACAATGGATAGACATCTCTGGCACTCTATAAAGATATATATTTATTAGCACACTACAATCTGCGTGTCAATGTGTACTTGTTGTGTCAACCCCTTGTTCTTGATCTCAGCTCTTGGGAACTGCCTATCAGCTCAATTTGCCCCAGGATGGCATACTGACACACACCCTTTCATGAATTTATCCTTGTAGGCTGTGAGTTCAGATGCCAGCACGCCCAAACAATGAATCATGGAGTAAGAAACTGATGGTGACAAATGTTTTCCTTTTCTATGAAAGTCCT
>NW_027203380.1:0-81796 GCF_024711535.1 Dipodomys merriami
AGTAATTTTTCTTTTTTAACTTCAACATCTAAATTGTTAGCTCTTTCCTTATCATCTTTAAAATTAGCTGTCAGAAAGGTAAGAGATAGACTTTGGTTCTGACCCATTTCAACATATATCAATCCACACACAAGACAAGAAAAAAGGAGGAAGGCAATTACAAATGTCACAAAATGAAACAACTTGTGCTTTCGGGGATTTAGGATATAACCACAACTCAGAGTGTCCCAAGGAGAAAAGTGTGGATTGACTGGCCTGTCTACAATCCCAAAGGGGTAGAGGGAGACACTTGATGTTTCAGCAGTGTCATCTGGTAAAAGACTACCCTACTCCCTCTTTGCTTCAAGTGGGCCAACTTTCTAAGGCAAATTTCGCCCTTCGAGGAGGAAGATAAGAGCGTCTGAAAGAGAAAGTAATTATTGTTGGACAAGGAATAGAACAAAGACTAACAATTTTAAATGGAGGCGAATAGAGTTTCCAGGCATCCACGTCAGAATGAATGTGAAAGAGGAAATGTTCTACGAAAGCCACAATACAGACAGACACACAGACATTAAGACAAGATACATTAACAGTATGTGCATGGTAGTCTGTCAGACAGAAAGTGATGGACTACAGAGAGGAAAACTCCCAAATGTCTGCACTAGTGGACAGTCTACCTTGTAAACTATCAAACAGAACCTGGCAGCCTACAGGTGGGCCCAAATGCCCGCACTAGTGGATAGTTTACTTCCCCAGGGCATCCGGAGGATGTCTCCCACTGGTCCTGTTGGCTGCTTTATAGTGCATCCACCAAGATTTCTTGCCAATTCCAACACCCAAACTGCAAGCTACAAAAATACCATACATGGGGCTGGGAAGGTGACTCAGTGGTAGAGCACTTGCCTTGCATGCATGAGGCCCTGGGTTTGATTCCTCAGCACCATATAAGCAAAAAGAAAAAAGCAGGAAGTGGCGCTGTGGCTCAAGTTGTAGAGCTGTAGAGATGAGGGACAGTGCCCAAGCCCAGAGTTCAGGCCCCACGACTGGACCCACCCCCCAAAAATACCAGATATTTACAAAGGGGCAATGCCTTAACTTACCAGCTGTTCTTTGCTATTCCCTGATCAGGTGTCAGGGTGGGCTTATGAGGGAGATCCCAGATGTGCACCTATCTGTTGTACCTGGATTCAAGACCCACCGAAGACGACCAGAGACCACAACCAATTCAAATGACAAAGGAGTCGTTTATTTGCAAGCTCGAGCTTGGTCCTCCACACACTCAGTAACTGGTGAGGCTAAGAAGCCCCAAACATAGAATCAGCACAGTTTTTATAGTATTGAACAAAAAACTTTAAAGAAGTTTTACATGAGAATTTACATGATTGGCTAAAATTTTAAGCAAACTAAGCTATGCATTGGCTAATATTATTATTGACATGTTATTGACAGGATTTCTCTGGCCACTGGGTCACTGTGTCCTGCATGGCCACCCAGTGTTTGGTCAACGCATCTGGAGAAAATTCCTGTGGCTTTCCCAAGGATAGCTTTTGTCTCAGTTGTCTGGGTATTGTTTTTCTTTTTGTGTCATTTCTGGGTCAAACCCATGGTTATTTTTATAATTCGTACCTCAAAAGATGGTTGCTAGTGTGTGTAATGGAGTTACTAGGCCTTCCTTGTGCCTCTTTAAGCCTTAGGCTCTTCAGATTTCATATTATTACTGTCTCTTCATACATGCCTGAAATCACTAGTTCAAAGTAACACAAACAGAAAAACAAAAATACCCTGATACAACCATCACAAATCCTAAATTATGTGAAAAAATCCACAATATAAAAAATAAACCTGAGATAGAGGAAAAACAATGGCAGAATAACAACAGAAAATTATGCTAGCTCTCTCTAATGAAACAGAGATTTAGAGTCCTAGCAGGTACTCCACTTCTAGAGGGTCACACCAAGTCAGCTATAATTATATGTAGATATAGAATCCAAAAGAAAATATTATACTGTCTTCACAAGCACACAAAAATCTATGAAAAGTTACCCAGCCAGGAAGGTGACTGCTGTGACTGTGTTGGCCAACATACTCAAAAGCACAACTGCAGTGTGGAAATAAAAGGTCCACATGGGAAAACATCACAAACAGAGTCAGTCACATTTAAACACAGACACAATTCACCTTACCACTGGACAGTCAGAACTGTCATTGGAACCACAAGTATTAACAGCACAACATCTCACCACAACTGATCTCTTCTCCTGCACTTAATGGTCTAGACAAAAACCTAATTCCAGAAAAAAAATCACAAAAGACCAAAGCAACACCTGGCAAATCAACCAAGAACATAGATAATCACCTATTAAGATCATATTTCCCCCAAATGAAAGCCAAGAGATCTTCCAAATGGACAGAACAAATCAGAAAAATATGAGGAAAGTGATGCCAAGGTAATATAATTCACACAGTAAATAAAAAGGCATTAGAACAGACAATCAAGGACCTAGAAGATAGTTTTCAAAATACATTACAAATACTGCTGAAAAATATGGTTAATGAAAAGATACAAAACCTCTACAAGGAAACTTGTGAACAAGATGAGCCCAACCAAAGATTAGCAAAAATCATTCATGGAGACTCCAAACAGAAAGAAAAATAAATTCTGGAAAAGCAAGAGTGTCCAAGGAAAAAAATAGATACCTAGTTAAACGATATGAGAGAAGACACAGCTAAAACCCATATCCCCCAACCCCCCACCCAAAGAATAGTTTAAAGAAAGTCCATACAAGATCTAAAAAAAGCTTTAATAAAGAGATAGAAGACCTAAAAAAATAACCAATTATAAGACAAGGAAATAAAAAAGCAAATAGAATGTCTCCACAGAAATAGATGATATAGAAGATTATCTCAGGAATCACAGACAGAATAGGTCTAATAGGAAAGAAGAAATAATCATTTAGAACAAATCCAAGAAATAAGAAATGATCTTGCTGAAAGTTCAAGACTCAGAAGATCAAATTGGGGGAGATAGGTATCAAGAAGATGAAGAGCATGAAACTAAATGGATGGGAAACATATTACAGAATTCTAGCAAAGATCATTCCAAATATCCAAAGAGATAGGCTCATTCAGAGAAGAGAAGCCTTTAGAACACCAAACAGAGAATACCAGAACAGAACAAACCACCACCACGACATCTATTAGAGAATCATTAGAGATCAAAGAAAGGATTCTGAAATCTATCAGGAGAAAAGACGGATTATTTATAAAGGATATACAGTCAGAATAAATACAGGTTTCTTATCTGATATGGTCAAAAGGAGAGCCTAGCATGATATATGACAAACATTAAAAGCAAGCAACTACCAACCAAGATTATGGTCCCAAGCCAAACTCTCCTTTACATTAAAAGGATATGTAAAAATATTTCCTGACAAAGAAAACTTGAAACAATGTATCTATACCAAATAAGCATGATAGAAGTTATTCAAATATATCCCACATAGAGAAGATCAAGAAGAACATGAACTGTTTATATAAAATGTTCCCTACCCAAGAACAAGGTAAATATATTAAGAGTAGATGAGGCACAGGTCCTAACAGCAGGTATATAACATAGCAGGACTTATCAGATATTTCACAGTCTTAACCTTTAATATAAATGGACATAATTTTCCAATTAGAAAACATAGATTAAATATTAGTATCAAAAAAGATGCATCTATCTAGTATCTACAAGAGACACATTTTATTGACAAAAACAAACACATACTCAAACTGAAAGGCTGGAAGGAAAATTTTCAAGCAAATGGACACCATAAAAAGGCCACAGAATTACTAACATAAGATAAAATAGAATTCAAATTAAAATTAGTAGGAAGAGGCATTATATATTGATAAAAGCAACTCTCCATTAGGAGGATATAACAAGTCTAAATATCAATGCCCTGAATCATGGAGCACCCCCACTTCATCAACCAAATACTACTTAACCTAAAAACACATCTCAACACATCATTGTTATCAGTGGATAGGTCATCTAAGCAAAACTCAACCAAGAAACTGAAGACCTAAATAACTACATTGACCACCTAGCCATAACAGATATCTACAAAATATACATTCAGTGTCAGAATATAAATTCTACGCAGCAGCTCATGGAAGAGTCTCCAAAATAGAACATATCCAGTGGTAGAGTGTTTGCCTTGCATTCATGAGGCCCTGGGTTCGATTCCTCAGCACCACATAAACAAAAGAAAAAAGCCGGTGGTGCTGTTGCTCAAGTGGTAGAGCACTAGCCTTGAGCTGAAAAGCTGAAGGACAGCCCCCAGGCCCAGAGTTCAAGCCCCACAACCGGACCCCCCCAAAACAAAAAGAAATTTTATCTAAATTGAAAAAAATAATCAAATTCCCAAATCTTTTCAGAACACAACAGAATAAACATAATTAAACAGCTAAAGTAAAAAAAAAATTCTCAAACCCATGAAGACTGAACAACACATTGCTGAATGACCAATGGTGCACTGAATACATGAGCATGAAAATCTGAAAGTTTCTGAAATTTAACAAATTGAACACACAAAATACCAAGCCTTCTGGGACATAGAAATGCAGTACTTTGAGGAAAATTTATAGCTCTGTGTGCCTACATCAAGCAATTGGGAAAATCTCAAGCCTGTATATTAATTATATACCTCAAATTTCTTGAAAACAGGAATAAGCCCAAACTCATAGCAGTAGACAGAAACAAACAAAAAAAATTAAATCAGAAATAACTAAATAAAGACAAAATAAAGCATAAAAAGATCAACAAAATAGAGTTGGTTCTTTCCATAAATTAATATACTTGACAGACCCTTGACAAATCTGACTAAGAAGAGAACTCTTAATAGAGAGAGATAAATAGAAAGCCCACAGATTGGGAGAAGATCGTTACTTGCTCTGCAACAGTCAATGGCCTCATATATAAAATATATTAAGATTCCCAAAAGTTAACCCCCCAAAATAAACAAATCCTCAAAGAAACAACAACCTCGGGCTGGGAAGGTGGCTCAGTGGTAGAGCACTTGCCTTGAATGCCTGAGGCTCTGGTTTCGATTGTTCAGCACCACATAAGCAAAAAGAAAAAAGCCAGAAGTGGCGCTGTGGCTCAAGTGGTAGAATGCTAGCCTTGAGCTGAAGAGCTAAGGGGCAGCGCCCAGGCCCAGAGATCAGGCCCCACGATCGGACACCTCCCCCCCAAAAAGAAACAACAACCCTCTGAATAAGTGGACTAAATATTTAAAGAGAGACCTCTCTGAAGCAGAAATATGAATGGCCAATAGACACATGAAGAAATATGCAACATTTCTGGCCATAGAAATGCAAATCAAAGCAACATTGTGATTCCACCACACCCCAGTTAGAATGACCATTATGAAGAAAACTAATAACAACAGATCCTGGGCTGGTGGGGATGTAGCCAAAAAGGAACATTACTACACTATTGGTGGAAATGTAAACTTGTTCAAAAACTCCATAAAGAATTATAGAGATTCCTCCAAAGTGTTCCCCTATAACTCAGCAAACCAATTTCTGGGCATTTACCCAAATGACCACAAACAAGGACACACTAAAGCTACAATCCAACTATGTCCATTGTAGCATTATTTACCATAGCTAACAAATGGAACCAAAACAGATGCCCATGTGTAGATGAATCGATCAAGAAAATGTCATATATATTCACAATAAAAATTCTATGCTTCCGTCAGAAAGAATGACATTGCCCCATTAGTAAGGAAATGGAATCACTTGGAAAACATAATAAGTCAAACAAGCCAGACCTAAAGAATTATAGGCTACATATTTTCATTCATTTGGAAAAACTAGAATATGACTAGGATATTCTTAGAAAAGATCACAATAGCTTAATAGCTATATGTATATCACCATAAAAAATGATGCTTATTGAAATGAGCTCCAAGAAATGAATACAAGATATTTTTTGTTCTAATTTCTTTTTATTTTATTTTATTTTTTTGTGAACATAGTGTACAGAGGGGTTACAATTACATGGGCAGGATAATGCGTACATTTCTTATCAAGCATTGCAGCCTCCTCCTTTGTTTACCCTTCACATCCCTTCTCAGCCTACCCCCAACCCCCTCACCTAATAAAGCTCGTTTTTGACATGCAACTGGTGCTTCTCATTGTTGCAACAGTTCCACCTGTATCCTTAAATGACTTGTTTTTCCCCATCTCCTCCACAAGTTATACTAACATCAAATATAGTGAAAGCAGGAGTTATACTCTGGGGGAGGGACATACAAAGCAACAAAGAGATAATCTTATAAATGTGTTAGAAACAAATGCATGAAAGAAAAAAAACATTAAAATACATATCTAAGGCTTCATTTTCCTAACAGCACATTATCTGACCTTTTCTGCTTGACTCATACATATACTAGATATTGCAAATAAGGGAAACCATGGGACCTATGTTTCTTTGGGCATGGATTACTTCACTTAATATAATTTTGTTCCAAGTTTGTCCATTTCCTAACAAATGGGGCAATGTCATTCTTTCTGATGGAGGCATAGAATTCCATTGTGTATATATACCACATTTTCTTGATCCATTCATTTACTGAGGGGCACCTGGGTTGGTTCCATATCTTAGCTATGGTAAATAATGCTGCAATAAACATAGTTGTGCTGGTAGCTTTAGTGTGGTCATATTAGTAAACATTTGGGTAAATGCCCAAAAGTGGGACTGCTGGGTCATAGGGGAGCTCTATGTGAAGTCTTTTGAGGAACCTCCATACTGCTTTCTAAAGTGGTTAAACAAGTTTACACTCCTCCAACAATGAAGTAAGGTTCCCTTCTGTCCATATGCCCTCCAGCATCTGTTGTTGTTAGAGTTCTTGATTTTTGCCATTCTAACTGGAGTGAGGTGGTATCTCAACGTTGTTTTAATTTGCATTTCTTTTATGGCTAGGGATGTTGAGCATTTCTTCATGTGTCTATTGGCCATCCTTCTTTCTTCTTCAGAGAAGTTTCTCTTCAAGTCTTTCGCCCACTTATTTATTGGGCAGTTGTTTCTTTGAGGATTTGTTGTTGGGGGATTTAAATTTTTGAGTTCCAAGTATATTTTAGATATGAGACCCTTATAGTGAACTGTTTTTAATAATTTCTATTTACGTTTTCCCCTTTGGTTTATTCCCTTAAGTCACTGTTTTTGATTTCTGTACCCTTTGTCTTATATATAAGTTAATCTGATTTGGGGAAGGGAAGGAAAAACACAGAAATGTTGGGACAAAGATTAAACAAAGCAACAGTGATATACACTAGACACTGTGTTAGAAATTAAGTTTACAACGTTGGGGGAATGGGATGTCAGGGTGGGTGGAAGCAGGAAAAAATGAGGAAGCAGTAACAAAAAAATGTACTCATTACTTATGTAACTGTAACGCACCTCTCTGTATATCACCTTCATAACAAAAAACACCGAACAACCAATAAGAGAACTCACATAATAGAGAAAACTAGAGAAAAAAATGAGGCATCACAACATAAATAAGGAAAATTAGGAATATTATAAGAAAGTACTTTGAAAACTGTATGCCAATCACCTGGAGAATCCTTGAGAAATTGATGCTATCCTATACCCGAGCTGAGTCAAGAAGTGATACATAAGAAGTAATGAAAATTAAATGTCAATAAAAAATTTCCCATACCAGAAAAATCTAGTACTCAATGGATTTATCACGAAATTAAGGGCTGAAAAAACTTACAATACTCAGATTTAACTCTTCAATGGAATAGAAATGGAAATGGAATTATTAAACATATTCTATGAAGCTAGAATTAGACTCTTTCCCAAATCGGTAGGGACTCATCAAAGAAAGAGAACTATGAACCCAACTCCTCGATAAGCATTGATGCAAATTTCTCAATAAATTTCTCACCAACCTATTTCAGCAACTAAAAAAAAAAATCATATGCTATGATCAAACAGTATTCATCCTAGGATAAAATTGGATTCAATATACCTGTCAATAAATATAACACACACCATCAGTAGAAGCAGGGAAAAGAACCACATGATCATCTATATGGGTGTAGAAATAGCTTTTAACAAGCTCCAATACCCCTTTATGATTAAAGGTCTGAGAAGCTAGGAATGCATGGAAGTTTCTTAAATATAATAGAGTATGTATATGATAAGAGATAATATGCGTGTACTTAATGGTGGAAGCATGAAGACATTAAATCCAGGAATGAGAAAAGGCTGTCCACTCTATCTACTATTCTTCAATATAGTAGTGGACTTTCTAGCAAGAGCAATAGGCAAGAGAAAACATAAAGGGGATCCAAATAGGGAAGAAGTAAAACTATCCCTTTTTACAGATGAAATGATCCTGTATTTAAAGGACACTATAGCTTCCTCCCCCACGTTAGTAAAGGTGATGCTAACCTTCAGCAATATAACAGGGTATAAAACCCACAACAATCAGTAGATTTTCTGTGTTACCAACAATGGGAAGATCCATGATGAAATCCAAAAAACAACCTCATATGTATTAACCTCAAAATAAAATCAAATCTATACAAAACAAAACAACAACAAAACTAGGAATTAATAAATTTAACTAAAAATGTGAAAGACCTCTGCTCTGAAAACTTTACAACACTAAAATAGGAAATTTAAGAAGATTCAAGGAAATGGAAAGTCTTTCAATGCTCCTGGTTGGAAGAATTAACATAGTGAAAACTGCAATACTGCCCCCAAACAATTGACAATGCAATACCCATCAAAATCCCAACAATATTCTTCAATGCAGTAGAGAAAGCAATTTGAATGTAATAAGAAATTACAAAATTAAAGATGAAACCAAAGGCTTAGAAATGAAATCATGGGCCATTTTACACACACACACACACACACCCCAAACACACACAATGGAATTCTATTTACCCAACAGAAAGGATGCCTTTTCACCAGTCTTAAGGAAAATGAAAGGCTTGGGAAAATTATACTAAAAGAAAGGAATGCACACTCAGAGCAATATAGTTTTCATAGATCCATTCATTTATGGTAGCTAGAAGGTGCCTACAAATCTACAAGTACAAGACAGATTCTACATCGTCCCAGATAGAATGGCCATTTTCAAGAAAACTGACAATAGCGAATGCTGACAGGGATGTAGCCAAATGGGAACTCTATTATACTGTTGGTGGGAAATTAAACTTGTTCAACCACTCAGGAATGCAGTACGGACATTCCTCAAAAGACTAAACATAGATCTCCCTTAAGACCCAGTAATTCCTGTCTTGGGCAGTAATCCAATAAATAACAAGCAAGCTCACATGAAAGCTACCAGCATAACTATGTCCTGGGCCCTGACCCAGAGTTCAAAGATTGGAAAAAAAGTTACCACTGCTGGTATTTTTTCCCCAAATAGAAACCTTTTTTTAGGGGGAGGGTCTGGTCATGGGTCCTGAACTCTGGGCCTGAGCGCTGTCCCTCAACTCTTCAGCTCAAGGATAGCGCTCTACTACTTGAGCCACAGCGCCACTTCCAGCTTTTTTCTTTTTGCTTATGTGGTGCTGAGTAATCCAACCCAGGGCCTCATGCATATAAGGCAAGCCCTCTACCACTGAACCACCTTCCCAGCCCTAAATATGAATCTTTTGACCTAAGATACCAAATCATTCTATTTGTAGCAGCTAGGATAGGACTAAAATATAGTGGGTGATAAAATTGCTTCTTTATTGAATGTTAGGAAAACACATAAGCAGTCCAAGAAAAGGGAGATTTGTTGTTGTTGTTGTTATAGGGGCTTGAAATCTGGGCTTGGGCACTGTCCCTGAGCTCTTCAACTCAAGGTAAGGGCTCTACCTCTTGAGCCACAGTGACATTTCTGTTTTTCTGGTGGTTAAATGGAGATGAGTCTCTGAGACTTTCCTGCCCATGGGGGCTTTGAACTACAGTCCTCAGATCTCAGCTTCCTTAGTAGCTAGGATTACAGCTGTGAGCCACTGGCAGCAGGCTAAAAATGGGAGACTATTATAAAAGAAAATCTACCTCTTCATCTGTGTCTAAACCTCAGATATCACTATTACAACACTTCATCGTTGACTCATTTCATCAGACATTTGTAAATTTTCTCTTTTCCTTCATGTGTCAATATCAACTCAGCTGTGGGACTGGATCAATTGTATGGTAATTGCTAGCACTTAATCAAGAACATTTACATAAAAACAAATGAAGCCCTCATTTGGAATAATTGTTTTCTCTTTTTATTACAAATCTGTGCTTTATTACTTCCCAATGTGATATTGGAACTCCTAACAGAGTGATGATATTTTCTTTTTCTTCAGCAATTGGCCTTCTCCCACATGTGATCAAGTGTATTTAAGAATTCAAAGATTTCCATTGACAATTCATTAAGCTGATTTCTAAGAAAATGTGCATTTCTGGAATGTGGTCTGCTCTCTTGTTCTTACATGCACAGGACTTCTATGATTTATTTGTCCTACAAGGAATACTATTTTCCAATCTTTGTGTGACCAATTTTAATCTCTCTGATCAATCTTTCTGACCCTCTCTCTGTAGTCTCATTTCAGTCTGCCTCATCAAAAATATCTTATTTATCAACTAAATTACTCTCAGCTTCTGTTTTTTGCCTGACTTCATATAGGCTGTGATAGCAGCCTTGACTGGCAGTGCTTACTGAAGTTATTTGTTTGTTTTTTATATTTTTAGAGGTCTAGGATTACTCTTCGATATATTAGCTTCTCTGGGCCACAGTGATCCGCTGGCCTAGAGTCAATGGGTTTTTCTCCTAAACATACAAATACAGCTGACTAAATTCCTGTTTAAATTGTCTCAAAATGAGGCAATCTGGCATCCTTGGAAATCCAGGAATAATCCACTGTACCACTTACAGAAATGGTCTATCAAGATGGCTTTTCAATGTTTACTGTAAAAAATGTTCATTTCCAACTCACCACCATAAAACAGATCACATCCCTGCGAACAAAATTTTGGAAAGAAGGTTCCCCTTCCTTCCTTCTCTTATGATAGATCAAACCATAATATTCTGCGGTTGTGGCCAGCCTGGAGCACATTTTCCCAAGAATATTCTGTAATGCAAAAGAGGATCAACTATCAAAATAAAGGTGAAAATACTTGTCTACTACAGACGGATTTATCTGGCTTATATCTGTTGTTACTTTCATTACTAAAAACACATGGATAATTTATATTGGGATTAGAAAAGTGGCAAAGGATTAATGGAATAAACATTGAGTTTATTTTCATATATCCAATATAATACATTTATCCTCTTATAGAAAATTAAATCCAACTGTAGAAACAATGTCAGAAATATAAAATAAGCCTTAATACGTATAATCTGGCACACATACACCATCATCTACTCAGAAATTCAGTCTCTCTATATATCTTTATTTGGTACAAAACAATAAAAATTTAATTAATGAATATGACTTTTAAGTATCATCTGAAATACTCCTCGTGTCTATAATTGCATATAATTGTATAGCTCTCACCTAGACAAGAATTTAACATGCATGTAGAAATCAAATTTCTAGAATATAAGCTAGATGAGAGGAGACATACCCTCATGTAATGTGTGGTGAATTTTTACCACAATTCTGAACCGTTCCACCTAATACCAAGAGTCATGTGCAATAATTTATTATTTGATGTTAAGATGATTGCTAAGTGCAGAATACACTTTGAATTATTACATTAATTCACAGAAATGAAACAATAATGACATATTATGTGTTAAAATTCTAATGCTTCTCAATTTTACAATTCATATAATATATTGTTAAAATTAGTTTCATTTTCTTCTTTTCTGTAGGTGCTGAAATTAAAATTATATATTTAATATTGAATATTAAGAAATCAATAATAAGTAACCTACTATTAAAATGATATACTATTAAACTGTGATTTGAATTATATTTCTAACAAATTGTGATGTAAACAACATTTGTCATTTGTTATTGTTGGTCCAAGTCATCTCTTCACCTTAATTTTTTAGTTTTCTATTTTATCTCTATTGGTTTGCTGATTGTGCATTTTGTTTTCCCTTTTCAGTGACTGACATTAGGCTGAAAATCTGTATGCTTGTTTATTACTTCCTATGGTAAAGTCAAATTATTGCTCTCCACAGCTGTTCTACTCTACTATACTACAGTACTTCTCCCACTCCCATTTCCTGTATTGCTGCTCTCATATATTTTATTTTTATTTAAATTTGATTGTCAAGGTAATGTACAGAGGGGTTATAGTTACATAAGTAAGGTAATCAATTCATTTCTTTTCTAACTTTTTTACCCCTTCTCCAATGTCTCTCCCTCTTCACTGCCAACAACCCCCCCCAAGATCATTTACAACATATTGTCTTGTGAGTACATTGTTGCATAGGTTCCCCCTTTGTCCTTTGTCTCACCATTTTATTTTTTCCCTTTCCTTTCCCTAGTTCCCTAGTTCCCTAGTTTTAATACCCAGGGTATCAAAATCAAATACAATGACTACAGGGGATAAACCATTGGTGGGGAAAACACAAAAGGATGAAAAGAAATCACGTAGTACATTAAGAACAACAACAACAAAGAACATGTCTTGGAGTTCATTTCACCTTATATGGTCATATGAACATAGCTATTGAGTTATTCTGCTCATCTAATAAGATTATCCTTATGTGCACAATAATGCTCCCCTTTTTACTCAATAATTCCACTTCTGGGGATTTAACCATGTGACTACAAACAAGACCACACTGAAGCTACCAGCACAATTATGTTTATCACAGTATTATTTACCATAGCTAAGATATGGAATCAACTCAGATGCCCCTAAGTAGAAGAATGGATCAAGAAAATGTGACACACACATACATACACACATACACATACATGGAATACTATGCTTCCATCAGAAACAATGATACCACCTTATCTGTAAGGAAATGGAAGATCTTGGAACAAATCATATTAACTGAAGTAAGCCAGACTTAAAGGAACATAGGTCTCAAGGTTTCCCTTATTTGTAATAATTAGTTTACTTCAAGGAAAATTTCCTGTATTTTAATTTGACATTTTGTTCTATGTTGAGCATACATTATTGCTATATTGTTTGTTATTATTTCCTTTTTTTGAGGAGGCATAACATTTATTTAACTAATAAAGTGAAGTATGTAGCCACTGTATCAGGTGTAATATAATGTATCTTCTTAATATTTTTTATTGTGAAAATACCGTACAGAGGGGTTACAATTACATGGGCAAGGTAATGAGTACATTTCTTATCAAGCGCTATTGATTCCTCCTTTGTTTCCCCTTGCCATCCCTTCCTATCACTCCCCCTGCCCCGTGCCAACGCTGTAAAGTTAGTTTTTTGACATAACATCTTGTACATCTCATTGTTGAAATGGGTCCACCTGTATCCCTATTTAAACAATTTTTTCCTTCCCCTCCACAAATTATACCTACATCAAATACAGTGCAAACCAGGGGTTATACCGGGGGGGAGGGACATACAAAGCAGCACAGAAATATCTTATAAATATGTTAGAAACAATAGCAAGAAAGATAAAAAAAAAAAAAGAGTTCTTATCTTGATGTACTTTTTGCCTAACCTCAACTTATCTGACCATTTCTGCTTGTCTCAGATATATACTAGTTATTAAAAATAAGGGAAACCATGGGACCTATGTTTCTTTGTGCCTAGGTTATTTCACTTAATATAATTTTTTCAAGTCTTTTCATTTCCTGACAAATGGTGCAACAGGCAGTTATACTTAAAGGCTTATGTTCATCTTATCCATTACTGAAGGAAGAACAACTGAAAGAGCAACCCCTACGAGGAAGAACAACTTCTACTTACTTATCTTCATTCCTATGTAAGGCCAGTGTTGTACCCTATATGTATCCTCATGTTGTACATTACAACTCTATACTTGGTTATCCTGTATATCTAATATCTTCTACATTGTGACCTAAATGCCCCAGCAATTCCACTTTGCTTTACTTTTTAAAAAATTGTCCCTAAATATTTGAGGTGTGTGTGTGTGTGTGTGTGTGTGTGTGTGTGTGTGTGTGTGTGTGTGTGTGCGCGTGTGTGTGTGTGTGTGTGTGTGTTGTTTTACAAAGATAAAGAAGACAATATTTTTCTTGATATGAATACATCTTTTATGTTATTGTAAGTTGTGGCTAATGGGAGAAGTCTCTTGCTATTTTAAGTATGAAACAGAAAAATGTATTTGTGCATGCACCACAGTTGCTTTACTAGTCTATACTTGAACACTTAACTTCGATTTTTATCTTGGCTGTTGTTGTGAATAATGTGAATAATAATGAACTACAGATATATTTATCAGTTACCCATAGAGAAATAATCACATGATCAGTGGATCAGATGATATTTCAAGTTTGCATTTCTTAGAAAACTACATACTACTTTCTATAAGGAGAATACTAACCTGTATTTTGACCAAGAGTGTAGAAAATTTCCTTTTTTTCTACACTCTCACCAACATTATTACCTTCTTAGTTTTTTGAAAGGGCATGTTTTTACTATGTGTAGTACCCTAGACTGGCCTTAGACTCAAATCCCCTTACTCCAACCTCTCAAATGCTTGGAATTACAAGCCTTTACCATCACACCAGGTTCTTCTGATTTTTTAATTAGTATAATAATTATGAAGTAGTATCATATTAATTTTGAATTGCATTTCTCTAAGGACTTCTGTTCAGAAAGCATTAAGCCAGCATAGAAGTGGTATTAAACATAACTTTATAAAGCCATTGGCGATTTTCAGGCTATTGGAAAACATGTCTATTCAGAACTTTTGTCCATTCCTGTACATGTAAAAGATTGTAAAAGATTTGCCTTTTCTTTACCACAAATAAATAAATCAACAAGTCCCTCATCAGCGCTTCCAATGGAAGGTGTTGCCCCAAGGAATGATGAATTCCCCAACTATATGTCAGATATATGTTAATAAGGCCTTAAAACCTGTTAGACAAATATGACCTCACATTTAAATTTCACGTTATATGGATGATAATTTATTTGCAGGACCAAATATGACAGAATTAGAATTGGTGTTACAGTGCTTACTCTCTCTATTTAAAGATTTTGGATTAATAATAGCACCTGAAAAAAATACAAAAAGATACGCTGGTAAAATATTTAGAATATGTTTTTTCTAGACAAACAGTGACACCTCAAAAAATGTCTTTACGATATGATCAATTACATACGTTAAATGATTTTCAAAATCTATTAGGAGATATTAATTGGAAGCGAATGGCCTTAGGAATTCCTACTTATAAATTACATAATTTGTTTTCATTGTTACAAGGGGAGCCTGATTTACATAGGAAAAGAACTTTAAGGAAGCTGAAAGAGAATTATAATTTGTAAAACAGAAAATAAAAGTAATGTTTTTACATCGAGTAATACTGAGTCAACCCATAAATTTATATATTTTGGATACATAAAAATACCCAACAGGAATTATAGGACAAAATGAGCTACCATTAGAATGGATTTATACAAGGCATGGATTTACAAAAAATATTATGCCTTATGAACAACAGTTGGCAATTATTATTCAACAGGCCAGGCATTGGGTATTTACCCTATCAGGGTATGATTTATTTGAAATTATTTTTCCTGTGCCAAAAGACCAAGTAGAATATTTGTTAAACATTTCTGAAATGCTATAAATAGCATTAGTAAATTTTACTGGGCAATTTTGCTACCATTTTCTCAAAGGTAGATTGTGGGATTGCTTGCATAATCAACAATTTGTCATTAATGATATAATTACCAAGACCCCTATTCCCACTGTTCTTACCATTTTTACATATGGCTCCAAAACAAAAAGTGCTTACTGGACAACAAATAAATATTGGTTACAGACAACTACTTTAGCATCAGTTCAACAAAATGAACTTTTTGCTGTTATTAAGGTGTTGCAAGATTTTGCAGGAGATATTAATATTGTTACTGATTCTGCCTGTGCTGTAGGAGTTGTGACTAATGTAGTCACTGCTGTTACATATTCATCTAAACCCCAGCTAAATCAATTATTTAAACAATTACAAGCATTACTGCAATAACTTAATGCCAAAATGTTTGTAAATCAGATTAGGGCTCATTCTTGGTTACCTGGGTACCTTGTATATGGCAATAATCAGGTTGATAAATTAGTTAGTTTTGTTTCTGCTGAACAGGATCATGCTCATTTACATACAAATGCTGTCCATTTACATATGCATCATAAAATACCTTATTCTCAAGCTAAACAAAGTATAAAAAGGTGTCCTATCTGCAGACCACTGCATTTGAGAGTTGTACCTGCTAGAGTAAATCTTCGAGGATTATAACATAATGAGCTCTGGCAAATGGATATAACCCATATACAAACCTTTGGCTGTTTTTCCTTTGTACATGTTACAATAGATACTTGTTCCAAATTTGTTTGGGCTTCTGCCCTTACGGGAGAAACTGTTAACCATGTAATAGAACACTTATTGGAAGCTTTTGCCATTATGGGATTGCCTACCAAAATAAAGACTGATAATGCACCAGCCTATAAAAGTATCAAATTTTAAAGATTTTGTGAACTTTATGATTTGGTGCATATTACGGAAATAGAATATAACCCCCAAGGACAAGTCATTATTGAACATGTTCATGGCACACTAAAACAACAAATTAAAAAATTAAAAAGGAGGAAAAGGTTGGATGAAGGTATGGATATGTTGTGGTTTTCCATGCAAAATACTAAAATAATTTTTTTTATTTTTTAAATTTTATTTTATTTTATTTGAGAACATACTGTACAGAGGGGCTACAATTACATGGGCAGGATAATGCATACATTTCTTACCAAGCATTGCAGCCTCCTCCTTTGTTTACCCTTCACCTCCCTTCCCTGCCTCCCCACTCCCCACACCCAATTATATCCCCCTCCCCCCACCCAATTATACCCCCCTCCCCCCCCCACAACGACATTGTAAAGCTGGTTTTGACATGACATTTTGTACTTCTCATTGTTGCAACAGGTCCACCTGAATCTTTAAACGACTTGTTTGTCCCCATCTCCTCCACATGTTATACTGTCATCAAATATAGTAAAAGCGGGGGTTACACTGTGGGGGAGGGACATACAAAGCAACAAAGAAATAATCTTATAAATGCGTTAGAAACACATGCATGAAAGAAACGAAAACATTAAAATACATATTTAAGGGTTCATTTTCCTAACATCACATTATCTGACCTTTTCCGCTTGACGCATACCTATACTTTATATTGCAAATAAGGGTAACCATGGGACCTATGCTTCTTTGGGCCTCAAGCTCTTTTTGTTCTTAACTTTTTAAACTTAGCACAAGGAGATATTTTTAACTACAGCTGAGCGCCATTTTGAAGAAATATTTGAAAAACCTTATTTAAATATTCCTGTATGGATTAAGATTACATTGGACACAGAATGGCAACAAGGAACATTATTACATTAGGGGCGATGATATGGTTTTGTGTCTACACAGGATGGCAAACAATACTGGCTTCCTGCCAGATGGATACAGATGCAGCCAGTTAGGACAGCCCTGTATCCTGCAAGGAATCGGCCTCCAGTTGAGGAAGAAGCAATCCCCACTGCCCACCTGGGGACAGGTAAAAAAAGTTGACTGGGGAAGGACAAAAGATGTTACAACACACTTGTAAACCTGTCATGGCCAAGAACTTGTTCCTGGCCATGTGTGCCCTGTTTACTGTAAACTCTGTCCATGCTAATGCTAATGTAAGTTATTGGGCCTTTGTTCCTAACCCTCCTTCATTGGAACCTGTTGTTTGGGGAGACATGGATATAACTGTCTATACTGTTCCTGCTGTTTTTTCTCCTCCTTGGAATAATTTGACATTTTACAGTAAGGATGATGGTAGCTTTTTAAATTTTGCTTACTATACTCATTCCATGCCTGTTTGTCTGGGGCCTCTTCCATGTTTAGTTATAAATTGGCAACATTTGGTTTTACCTGGGAAGCTCACTTCCAATTCTAGAACACAGCTGCAGTGATTAACTACTTGGTCCATTAATAGTAGCTGGGAAAGTGTCAACTTGATGGCGAGTTATCCTTACCTATGTGCCCTGATTTTACTTATATTGATTTAAAATATCAGCCTTGAGTGTAGAGGAACACTTGGAAAAACGTTCAATAATTTTATTAATTGGGGACCTTTTGGACAGTTTATTAACCCATGTTCAGAATGGAATATTACTACATGTTATTTACCTAATGTTACTAGGATGTCGGATACCATTAATGGATCGCTTACTGGCTTCGATTGATGGCCTGGGGAGAAGGAGGATTTGCAGATGCTCGATGGACTTTCATGGATGCACCCACTGCTGTTCAGATTCATCTTTGGAAGGTAGCAGCGGAGCGGAAACCCATGAAGCTATCAAATGGATTGTTTACGGGGACAGCGAATTCTGCGTCCACTTATAATTTTATTTTGCACAAATGTTATGATGTAACTGCTTGTGTACCTCTGCCTTATGTATTTTTAGTAGGAAATTTTACATTTTCTCCTACTATTTCTTGTTTTAATTGTCGCCTGTATTCTTGTGTTAATTCCTCTCTTAATTTTAATGACAGTGATAGTATTATGATTTTACAACAAAGAACTCATATTTGGCTACCTGTTAAATTAGGAAGAGAATGGTCCCAAAATCCTTTGGATAATGTTGTTATTGAACTTTTTACCAAACTACTAAAACGTACAAAGCATATGATTGGAGCCATTGTAGCGGTGATTTTAAGCTTAATTGCTATTACCATTGTTGCTGTGGTGTCTGGAATTGCCCTACACACTTCCTTACAAACTAAACACTTTGTGGAAGAATGGCACCGGGAGTTACATGAATTGTGGGTCTCACAGGTAGAAATTGATGCTCGATTACAAACACCGATTAATATTCTTAAACAGACAGTGGGATGGTTAGGAAAAAGTTATTGGTTGTGGAAAAACAGTTATTGTTAAAATGTGATTGAAATTCTACTTCCTTTTGCATTACTAATGTAAAATATAATGAATCTATTCAAGATTGGAATGTAATACCGCAGTATTTATCTGGAAATTCTACTGCTGCTCCATTGATTGCTTAGTTACAATTTAATATACATGATATTTTTGGTAAACAATTTGCAAATGATGACGCTTCTACTATCACTGATGCATTTATTAAACATTTGGAAGGGTTGGATCCGAAAGGAATACTACAAACTATTTCACATACTACTAGTGGTATGGGAATCATGATTGTTATTATTTTGTTACACTTGTACTGTTATATTTCATTTTTATGAATCCAATGCAAGCTTCTATGATAACCCTGTGAAAAGCTTTACTTTTAAAACAAAAGAAAAAAGGAAATTGTGAAGAATCAGGGTCTATGTTGAAGAGGCAGAATGATGCAGGCTCCAGCCTCAGGATTATCTGAGGACTGTGTTTGAGTATTAGGAAAGCTCTTGGCATGCCGGGCTAGAGAGGGAAAATGTTCTCTCTCCCTATCTCAAAACACATGTCACAGACTCCTGGGAGCTGAGGAAGCAGCTCTTCTGCTTGCTTAAACATAGATGAACAGCTGGTCAAACATTTTCCTGAGATTGGAAAAGTGGTTTGAGCTTGCTCTAAAATAGTGCAGATAATAATATACCAAGATATTGTCTCATAAGGTTAAGTAAAAATGTATCTGTTGAAATTTTTTGTGTGAATGTCTTGTGACTAAATCTTGGCAAAGATCCTGCTTGCTTGTCTTTAAATACCCACTAATAATAAAGCACAGCATGCGGTGGCAATTGCTGTTTGCACTCTGCATCCCCTGTGTTTTGGTGATTTCGTGACCCTTACCCAGGGACCCCAACGCACTAGACGTTGACTCCCCATGACTGACCAAAGAAGAGAAAAAAAAATATATACACACATATATGATGCGATGAATTACATTTAAATATAAATGAATATTTATGGTACACATTTAAATATAATTAATTTATATTTCCCTTATATAAATATATTTACATATATAAGATTATATTATATTTATATGTTTATAAATAGATTTGTAATTAATATCCAAAGAGTACATCTGAAGATTTTGGGGAAAATGTATAGTTTCTAAAGGCTTGCTACTGACGCATCATACTTTCAAGCAATTTTTCCACTTATTACAATGTCTGGAGTACTAAGATTGGATGATTATGAAACAGAGTAGCTGTTTTATTCCTTATGATTTTGGATTAGAAACATCTACTTACTTGATATGAAACCTACAAAAATGTGATCTTGAAATCACACTCCACATACTGGACATATACATCAATTTAGCAACTTACAGGTCTGAAACCTTTATTTGAATCCTATATCTCACATAAATTCAGTTTCCTTAGAGTCAGCTACATATAAAAACATGCATGCATTTTCATGCTCACATACATCCCCACACTCACATGACACGCTAAATGTATCACTGTAATAGATAATAATATAGATACTGAAAAAGAACACCTTTTCAAATGTAATTACATTTTATTTTTTAGATATAATACATTATTGAAATAGTTATAAAAAATCAGCTGAGATGATGTTTCAAATACTAGAGTGCCTGCCTAAAGAGCATGTTTCTCAGTCCAAACCTCATTATTTCCATTCTTCCTTCTCCCATATAAAAAACATAAATAACTACAGAATTAAGCTACATGTTCCTTAATCATTAATTGAATAAAGAAATTGTAATATATATGCATATATACACAAGGTATATTATTTAGCCAGACATAATAATGAAATTATAGCATCTTAAAGAAAATAGATAAAACTGGAAACTTTCATATTGAAGCAATAAACCATACTGTGAAAAACAAATACTAGATTTCTCATATGCAGACTCTAGACCTAGAAAATAAAATGAATGACTAAGGTATAAAAGATGGAAATGATTAAATTTAGAAAAAAGTAAGAGAGGAGATAAAGAGAAATATTGTGGAGTATATATTTTCAAATAGTTTATGTTAGTATGATGGCATAATAAAAGTATAAAAATAGGATTATGAAATTAATAAAATGAATAAAATTTAGCAAGCTACATTATATGGACCTATGTGTATAACATAATAAAATACTTTTTGAAATTAATATTTGCTAATAAAAAGACAAAAATTCATTCCAGTTGTTATCAATTTGTATGTTAATTTCCGATTTTTGTTCAGTTTTTTCCCTGATAAAGTGAAAGGAGGAATTGGTTTTGCTCCTTTAGAAAGACAAGCTTGTCGATTTACCATTAAAATATTCTAGTTAGTTGCTGTCAATGTGAAATTGTTCAATCCAATTAATTATTATATTAGAATATTTTCAATACACTCTTCAAAATATTATCCCTATAAGTATATACTTTTTGCTATTGAATAGGTTTTCATTACTTAATCGCTACATACCATTTTCTGAATGTAGTTTGGTATATGCAACTAGGATATGTTATACCTGACATGGAAATCAATTAATCAAACAGTTTTTATCCAAAAAACCTATAATGAAATAAAGAGGTAAATCCAAATTATTTATATTCGAAGACAATACTTGGTTAGTCTTCTTCTCATATTCCTATTTCCCTTCTTGAGAATAATACACATTGTAAGGAAATGATAAGAATGTTTTGGGGAAATAGGTTGACTTTAAACCAATGAGTTACTCTATGCTGCATTTTTCTTTATTTTATATTCAGAAAAGCTAAAGTCTTATCTTATCATTTTCCTTAGGCTTTATACTCAGGTTAAATCTCTGATGAGTGACAAAGATATAAACATTTTTTAACAGTGATTAAATTTAGGCTGAGGAACCTATGTACAACTATACTCATGCAGATCTGCCTCATCAGTCATGAGACCGTGATATCAAAATGTTAACCTATGCTTACTGAAATAAAGCTTATGAGATTCTCTGTATTATAAACAGTGGTTACTAACATTTGTTTTGTAATCAACATCATTTCATGGGTTAGGAACTGAAGTGAGACATTATACTCAGAACAAAATTTAAGGAAGCACCCAAAATTAGTTACCAAGTTATACACTATTTAACACAATGTTTTAAAAATGCAAGCTAAAGGAAATAATTTATGGAAAAATTATTTAAAATAAATACAGAATTAGTATGATTGATTTTTCTTATATGCCCTTTTGCAATACGGCTTGCATGATAATTTTTCTGATTATATGTTTAGTTAGGTCTTGAAATGTAGTTGGAGAAGTTATGTTCTTTCATATCTTCATTTGTCAGATCAAAGAGGAAATGAATTCCATGCACGAGTCAAATCCGTAATAATGTTACAGTTGTATCCTGCTACTTTGCCAAAGTTTCAAATCAGCTCGAGTAACTTGGGTCTTTTTTGGATATAACCAATTAGGTGTGCAATTTTGTCAGTGCTAGAAAGATTTTGACCACCACTTATTAAAATAATATTTTTTCCAGAAATTACTTCTATTCTCTGTTTGCATTAGATTTTTTTATTTCATTTATATCATGTGTTTATGGTTTCCTTTAGGTAACCCACATTCAGTCTTCTACACTGTAATTTAGAGTAGTTTTAAATTATGTACACTCATGTACGCTCCTCAGATTCTATCATTTGCACATTTTGTTCTTGTTAAATCAGTAGATAGTTCTCAATATGGATACTATTGGACTTATTCATTGCATTTCTGAAGTTTTCAAGTATGTCATGCTGTTTGTGATTTGATACTGTAGCATTTTTTCTTTTAAATATGTGCAGATCTTACTTCACATACAGTTACTCTTGTTTTAAACAATTTGATCCATTCAAGGGATTTCCTATATTACGTTCATCTAGATGAATTTAATTACAAATTAACACAACCTTATTTCTGAGAGACAGTTATCCTTATATTCTACTCAAATTAACATGTATTTGAGGTTTTTGTACTTTAAAAAACTGGGTATAACATGTTTTTGTTCCTGGGGGAATTCCAATCTCTTGGTTGTTTTTCCAGCTGTGGTGACTTTAACATATGTGTGCATTTTATTTCAATTGTTTTGTGTCTAAATTTTGTCTCATATAAAACAAAGTACAAAAATAATCAGTGACTTAGAACTTTTCCACATAGAATTCTAAGAGACACACTTGAAGTTTTGTGACAACTGGGACCAGGGAGGTCTTGTTACTGGAAGATGAGGGAGAATAACAGATAATGTTTGACGTGATTTGAATTTTGCCTCCTCTTGCCTCATTATTTCCAGTGGTAATAATTTTGTCTGTATGAACTCAGAATTTTTGGTTTATTTGGGACACACTACATATTCTTATTGGATTGTAACTCTAAAATCTTCTTTCCTTCATTTAAAACCACAGATGTGAATTTATAATGCTAAAATAGCATCTACTAATTTATATGAAATTGTTCAAACTATTTTCTATTTTCACTTCACACGATATGCAATATAGAATGTAATAATAATAATGTGAAATAGTATGAAATAATTGACTTTGGAGAAAATCAATTACACTGGATTTTTGTGAGATACTTAGTAATAGTAAAAATTATATTTGTTTCTATTAAAAAATTCCCAGTTACATCTAAAAATAACTCATAGTTATAAACTAATGTTGAAAAAATAGATTTTTTATTGGAAAAAAGCCAGAAGTTTCAATAAGATTGCTTGTTTAAAATTGACTTGGATCTGAGATTTGGTGGCTCATGCCTGTAATCCTAGATACTCAGGAATCTGACATCTGAGGATAGTGGTTCAAAGCCAGCCTAGGCAGAAAAGTCTCCAATATTATTATTATTGTCTCCAATAAACCACCTAAAAACCAGAAACAGCACTGTGGCTTAAGTGGTACAGTGGTAGCCTTGAGCTGAAGAGCTGAGGTCAGTGACCGGCCCAGAGTTCAAGCCCCACAACTGACAAAAAAAAATTGACATGGACTTGGACTTTATTATTTCATGATTTTTTATGAGTGGTTGTTCAGTGAAAATGTAATTAGTGTTTATATTTTGTGTTGTGATGAGCCTACTATTGTGTTAATTTATTCAAAAAAACTCTCTGATTATATGACAGCATAAATTTGGTGGATAGTGATTAAAACCAGGTTGCCTTTCTGGAAAAAAAATATTTATCTCACCCCCACAAAAAGAAGTACAAAAGAAAATAAATGCCAGGAAACTTATTCTGTAAATCATAATGGACTAATAAGATGTTGCCATTTGATTTTAGTATGCCCCAGAAAGACCTATGTGTGAAAGAAAAATGGCTTTCCATTCCCTCCCAGACTGTGGAGAATACCTGAATAGTTCTTCTGGAGATTGAGTTCTTCAGAGTGAAACCCATGAAAACATAGTCTCTCATCTACTTTCTTCTTTTCTATTTTAATCATTCTAGGTCATAAACATTTCTCTTTGACATACTCCCCAGCTTGACATAGTCTTGTCACAGGCCACCAAAGCAATAAAACCAACTGAACATACACTGAAATCTTCAAACTTGTAAATCTGAGTAAGCCTTTCTGCTTAATACATGGACAATATCACTTATTATGGTAGGTTATAAAGCTAACACAGAAGTCTAGTCTTTCTAACAATGTAGAGTACATAAAAATGTGCCTCATTATAGAATATCTAACTCCATGTTGTATTATGTGTTTTTGTTTTTTGTTTCTTTTGATCCTAGGGCTTAAACTCAGGGTCTGGATGGTGCTTTTGTGGTCAAGGCCAATGATCGACATACAATTTGAACTGGACCTCCATTTGCCCCTATGGTTAATTGGAGATAAGAGTCAAAAGAACTTTCCTACTCTTGCTGGCTTCAAATTGTAATCTTCAGATCTCAATCTCTTAACTAGCTAAGATTAAATCCTTGAACCACCAGTGCCTACCCATGTTGCATATTGTGTGTAATTCCAATTCTCAGCATTGTACAGATGTTCCTACCACAATGTAAAAAAACTTAAAACATACTAAGGGTTTTTGTAAAGTATATTATGAAGAAAGAATTTTCATCTTTTAAAAAAATCTATGCTAACTATTGATATTTTACTGCACCTTTCCTGAAACCAGTTTGATATAATTTAATAATTGTCAGGTCAAGTTTCTCTATATTCAAATGGAGATTTACTATTTCATGCATGCAAATAAATGTATATGTATACGTATCTATCTTTATATCTTCGAATGTGGATCATCAGATTTGATACTTATATTTGTTTTGCTTTTCAGCAGTTGAACCTGGTTGGCTCATTCTGTGACAATATCTGTGCTCATTCTCATCATTCCTTATTTACCACCCCATCAGCCTTCTAAAATCAGCCTCATTTCCTGGAGAGGGTAACCAATCAGTCCACCCCACAGGGTTATAATAAAGCAAGCTTTAAGAAAGGAAGTTAACATGAAGTGACAACTACAGAATTTCTACAGAGACTTAGTAGGTTATCAAAATTATATCTGACATCTTTCCATTTCTGCCTTTCTACTCTTCTCATACTTAAGAAAGCATTGACTAACACTATAAATATATTGCATTTATAACTTAAGGATCAATTTTTTTCCAACCTGCAGCCTTTTTTCCATGATTTTTGACATAAACTTTTGGGAGAGTTTTTTGGATTGTTATGGAATTCCATCCAAAACAAAGCCATGTATATCAAGTAAGCCAATGTTTTCAACTCAGAGTATTAAACAAAAGAGGGAGAAATTTAAGGTTAGTCATGTATGTTAATCACAAATATAGGCAATATCAAGATATTTTCAAATAATATACTTTTACTGGATAAAGTGGCTCAAATCTGTAATCTTATCTACTTGGGAAACAGATTAGAGATTCCAGTTCCAGGCAAGCCTAGCACAAAAAGAAGTTTCAGAATCTCTAACCATTTGCTGGGTTCAATCTTTTTTACTTGTGTTAAGATTACCACAGTCCAGTCAGGCCCAGGCATAGTGATACTACCTCAAAATAAGCAATCCAATTACAATCTGCAGGTATGGCAGAAGTAGAAATGCTGTTTCACAAGTACAGTGTTTTGGGTTCAATCCCCCAGTACCGCTAGGAATTTAAGTGTGTGCCAGGGTAAGGATTTGGCATGACTAAGGTCAAGATTTCATACTGGTTTTACAAGCTCTAATAAAACCTTTACCTCTCTTGCTAATTGTTTTAAAAGTACAACCATAACTTCTGTGTCCAAACCAAATAATTTCTTATTAGAGATTTTCTTCTATCCATTAAGTAATTTGTTATGTGTTGAATACTGTCCCACTGACATCATACTAAAGATCGAAACCCATTGCCTCAGAAAGTGACTGCATTTGGAAAGAGAATCTCAAAGGTAGCATTTAAGTCAAAGTGTCCTCCAAGAGAAGCAGAAGGCCTTGAATATGACAAGGAAAGAGGAATCAGAAGAAGCCAACTCTGACCTTGGAGTTCTAGTTCCACAAACTCAGAGGCAATGTATTTACAGTGTTAACGCTACCCAATCTATGGTAGTTTATTATTACAATTATTAGCAAACATGTGGAATCTATAAGACATGAAAAGTCATTGTTTCTTGGGGTCCATGACTCCTCTCTATAATCCTAGTGATTAAGAAGGATGAGACTTGGAGGATCATGGTTTTCAGGCTGGTAGTAAAGTTCATAAGGTTCTATTGCCAATTAACTACAAAAATTTCTGGGCTGGAGACATGGTTCAAATGGTAGAATGACTACTGTTAGCAAACAAACAGAGCATGAGGTATGTTGAAGCCTAAATGGGAAGAAAGAAAAAGTCCTTAGAAGAATAGTATGAGAAACAGAGTTATGAATAGGAAAGCAGAACCAAAAGAAATAAACTTATTGATACAGACAAAGCTTCCCAATGAAATATGGCACGAACTGTAATATTTAGGGTTTTCCTTCCTATACAGTTGAAATAAAGGTATTTTGACAATGAAACCAAAGTGTAATACTGTATGCAATAAATAATCACATTACTTTTATGTTTCCATAATTTAACTGCTTTTCCTACAAATTTATAGAATACTGTAGCTATGGAAAAAATCAATAAATATTGCATTTCCATATAAGATTACATATTCTTGCAAGTGTTGTCTAAAATTGATGTACACTGAAAAGATTGCCATTGATATCTTTCTGATGATTCCAAATGTTTATAATTTCAGCTGACCTTTCACAGAACTCATACCTCAAACATAACTTTTTAGTTTTTTCATGCAATCATATGAACACAAACATATGTCGCAAAATGTTAATTACTTTTATCTGCTGTTATTAATGTAGTATAACTATAGAATTAAATATATACCCTGAGCATAATAAGATTCTTCCTTCTAAACACAGACTTGCAGGCACACACACAGACACACACACACACACAGACACACACACACACACACACACAAACACACAAACACACATATATTTATCACTCTGATTAGGTTCCTTACATTGGATATCAGACAATGTTCTAATAATCAAACTTTCCTGCCCAGCCATAAAATACATTAATAATTCCACACATACAAAATCACCAGATCATTCAAAATAATGAGAATATTTAACAAACCACCCAGCTCCTGAGCCATCTACTTCCTGATTTCCTTCATTCATGATGATGCATTTTTCATATCATATTTAAAAAACTTTTTGAGTCTCTCTGATTAGCAGATAAAAATATGCTATCATATAATAGGAAATGTAGGTAAAATTACTTGTCCCTAGATAATCTTTAATATCTTATCAAAGACTTCTGTGTATTTCTTGCAGATTCTTTTTCTGGCATTTTGCTCTAATGTCTAATATTAAATTACAAAGTACATGCCATATTCCTTAATTCATTTTTCCTAAAGGTTATGCTATAGAGTTGAAACTGATTTGTTTGCTGATTGTAAATTAAATTTTCTCAAAAACTGGAATTATTGTTTATGTTACTCTTAAGCCATTTGAAATATCTAAAAGAACTGCAAATTCACTTTGGCAATGATTTGTGATTGGCAGTAATGGTTGTGGGGAGATGAAGGACATGAATTATCTAGAGTGCCTTAAAAATGGCACTGTTATTTAAAGGGCTGATCGTTTAGTAAGCTTTTAAAGTGTGGTCTTCATATTTCGTCTCCGAAGATAAAAGTATGCTTTTCATCACATTCTTGCCTACAAAGTAGTAGAATTATTTACTTTGCACATTTTATGCCCTGCTGCTACTGTAGTGAAACCAACAAACAACTGCACAGCTGTGTTAGCTGCAATATATTTTGAAATTTTCTTCCAGTAGCCCTAGTGATTTTAGCCCAGATTCATGGGATAGTCACATAATCGACAATTACAAAGCACCACAATATACAAAGACCATTTCAAAATGAGGTTCAATTTTTATGCTTGTTGTTTCCTTTCTTATTGATTGTCTTTTAAAGAGCTAGGGGCTGATTATTTCTCATTATTATTGATGTGACTTAAATAAATTTACCATATTTTTGAAATAAAATAAAGAGATATAAAAAACATTTAGTCACAAAATAAAAGCAAATATTTGAGTGATTCTTTCCATTCTAGACTTGTTCTCAGTTATCTTCAAATAACGTTGAGATGAGCAAAGCATATGTGTAAATTGACACGTACTAAGCACACAGGACACTGGAATCTTTGGGCTTCAATTTCTTTATCCACTTCACCTAGAAAAGAAAATTATCACTTGTTTCATGTGTTAAGTAATCTCGTTAAAACAAGTTGTATTAATTTTATCAATAGTTCTCATAACCTATGGAATTGATGCATTGCAATTGTATTTGATTTATTACTTCCACTAAATTAATATTACATTTATTTTACTTTTTTATACATGAAGTTATTTAATTCTTGAGGATAAAACTTTCCTGTTTTTAATTTTGGTTGCCAAAATGGAACTATTAGACATTTTGAAAATTTAACTTTAAATCTAAACCTTCAAATTTCACTAGGACTTGAATTGTGTTACACAATTAATGTTAAAATAAAAAGCATTACCTAAATAGAAAGCAAACTTATAAGTTATCACACTGCAATCCTAGAATTGACTTTATGATAATCAATAATTATATTTATATAACATGATTTACATAACTGAAACAAACTATGAGATTTGGAAACAGAAGACTCCTTTTTTGTTTTTTGTCTGTTGTTGTTGTTTATAGTTTGTGATGATTCTGTCTTCTTTACTTTATGTCTGGTATATTCATTTTACGTCTTCAAGAAGGTGGAAGGTGGGCACAGAGCTTTAGGGAAATCGGTGACAAATGGCAGCAATGGAGTTCATTGAACATTGATGAAAGTGAATGATCTAACACATGGGTGGGGACTGTAGCTTAGGACTGAGAACAAGTAAAGGAACTGAAGACATTCCATAAAAGGAAATGTACTCATTACCTGACTCATGTAATTATAATCACTCTTAAATCACCTTAATAATAAAAAACAGAGTAAATCTATTTAAAGGCAAACAAATCTTTGCTTCTTAGAATCCTAGTAGTTTGTTTTGTTCACTGGTTTGAGCGGTTGAGTCTATCTCTGGAAATAGCTACACTGACATTCATTGGGCAAATTTGTGAGCTACTATTAGATAAAAGTCAATTATGATTATTTGTATGTTTTTTGAGACTCTGACTCATGTATTTCTTTAATCTAATTTGTATTATTTCTGTCTACCGTTTTTGGTTTGGTTTGTTCCTGTTTTTCAAGGACCTAGTGGTGCATCATTAGTGTTGATTCAATATTGTTCTAGTTTGTTGAAGCACATACTCAAAGCTATAAATTTTCCTCTGAGTATTGCCTGTGTTGTTGTGTCCCAGAGGAGGCAGTGTTTTGTGTGTTCACTTTCACTTAATTCCATAAACGTTGGAACTTCCCTCCATATCCCATCAGTGACTCACTGATGATTTAACAATGTGTTATTTAGTCTCTGTGAGTTTCAGAATTTTTTGTGATGCCTTTTGATGTTGATATCTAATTTGGTCCCATTGTGGTCTGTCAGGATTCAAGGAGAATTTCATTTTTATTTTTGAATTTCACAAATTTTCCTTGTGATCTAAGATATGATCTATTTTGGAGAACATTCCATGGGTTGCTGAGAGGAATATATATTGTGATGCTGGTAGGTTAAACAATCTGTAGATATCTGTTACTTATAGCTTGTCAATGCAGTTATTTATCTCTAAAGTGTTTTTGCTAAGTTTTTACCTGGATGGCCTGTCCAGAAGTAAAATGATGTGTTCAATAAACCAACAATCTGTTTGGATGTATGCATGATTTTAGGGTAAGTGGTATTTATAGAAAAATTTAGGAGCTCTAGGATTCAGGGCATTGATATTTAGAATTCTTCTTTTGTTGTTGTTTTTTTGGGTCCGGTCATGGGTCCTGAACTCTGGGCATGGGCACTATCCCTCAGCTCTTCATCTCAAAGTGAGTGCTCTACCACTTGAGCCACAGCACCACTTCTGGTTTTTTTCTGCTTATGTGGTGCTGAGGAATCGAACCCAGGGCCTCATGCATGCAAGGCAAGTCCTCTACCACTGAGCCACATTCCCAGCCCAGAATTCATATATCCCCCTGATGGAGACACTTTTCTTTATCAGTATTTAAGGTCCCTCTTTGTCTCTTTTGACTTTCATACCACTTTTAATTTAAAGCTTATTTTAGCAGGGCGCTGGTGGCTCACGCCTGTAATCCTAGCTACTCAGGAGGGTGAGATCTGAGGATCGCAGTTCAAAGCCAGCCAGGGCAAGAGAGACCGTGAAACTCCTATCTCCAATAAACCACCAGAAAACCGGAAGTGGCGCTGTAGCTCAAGTGGTAGAGCGCTCACCTTGAGCTGAAGAGCTGAGGGACAGCACTCAGGCCCAGAGTTCAAGCCCACGACCGACAAAAAAAAAAAAAAGAAACAATAAAGCTTATTTTATCTAATACTAGTATAGCTACTCTGGCCTGTTTATGAGGTCCATTTTAAATTTGTAAAAATAATGTACAGAAGGGATACAATTACATAAGTCAGATAATGAATACATTTCTTTTTGAACAGTGTCACCTCTTCCCTCATCTTCTCCCAGTTTTTCCCTTTCAACCTCCCTGCCCCCAAGTTCAGTTTTAATATAGTGTCTATTGAGTAGCACTGCTGCATTTGTTCACCCTTTGTCCCACCATTTCTGTTCCCCCTTGCACTTTTCAAACTTACATCTAAGACCAAAGGTACAAAAAAATAACCAGCTTCAGAAGACAGAAGGAAAAATCAAAAAAATAAAAGAACCCTCATTATCATTTCTTGAAGGTCATTTTGATGAACATTATTTTATATGATAATATTCATATAGCTATTGAGAATTTGTGATACTCTCCAAAGAACATCCTCCTTTGAGCTCACTGTATAAATGTTTAGAATCTTTTGTAATTTATGATGTCTAAGTGTAATGTTCTTTCTTTTACTATCCAACTGTGTTTACTTATAGAATTATAGGCACATTCTAATACAACAAATGAGGGAAATCAGATAACCTATATATATTTGAGTCTTTCTTTCTATAAGTTTTGTTTTCTAAAGTTTCTTTCTATAAGTTTGTTCCAAGTCTTTCCCTTTCCTTATGAATGGTGTAATATTATTTTTTCTGGATCAATGGAATTGCTTCATACTGAAGTTGTTTCTTCATAGCAAAAGAAAAGTTAGCAGGATATAAAGAGAACAGAATGGAAGAATATTTTTACTAGCTAAGCATCAGACCCGTAGTTAGAGATCAATAAGTTAAACCCAACAAAACTAAACCCTCAAACAAACAAGAACCCAATTAATATATGGGATAAAGATTTAAAGATAACTTCTTAGAAGTCGTAAGAATGACAAATATACACATCTCTCTCCATAAAAGAAATGCAAATCCAAACACAACTGAGATTCATCTCACCCCTGTTACAATGTCATGAAAAAACGAACAATCACAGATACTGATAGGGTTGTGGCCCAAAGGAAACTCTATTACACTGTTGGTGGGAATGTAATCTTGTTCAACCACTTTGGAAAACACTATGGAAGTTGCCAACAGAACCGAATAGAGAGCTACCTATGATCCAGCTATTCCACTTAAGAGCATTTATCCAATAGAGCAGAAACAAGGCCACACTGAAGCTATCAGAACAAACATGTTTATGTTACATTATTTTCTGTAGCCAACATATGGAATCAGCTCAGATGACTCTCATTTTAAAAAGAGATCAAGAATTACATATGTATATATGTATTATATATACATATAAGTTATATATATAATTTTATTGATCCCTAATCACAAGTATGTATGCATATATATACACATATATGCATACATATATACATACATAATGGAGTTCTGTTCATCCATAAGAAAGAATAATATAGCACCATTCTTAAGGAAAATGAAACACTTAGAAATAATCATATTCAGTGAAATAAAGCAGACCCAGAAAAACTTAGGCTGCATGATTTTCCTCATTTGTGGTAGGTACAAGGTGCCTATTAATGTAAAAGTAAACACACTGGATGGTATGCAAGGAGGTACAAATGAATTATCTGAAGTGTCAGAGTTCATGGAGAGTGAAAATACCCTATGTTTCTTAGAAGACTAATCAAAACCCAACAAAATAATTTCCGGTAAATGTGTACTGCAAGAGAGGACGGGGGGGGGGAGGGCAATTTGAGAGTGGTAGGAAATTGAAGGTGAAAAGAATAGAATACAGGCAAGAATCCATCGTTTACTTCCCAGAATTGAAATATACAAAGGAAGGCATAGTGTTAAATGAGAGTGAAGATGTTGAATTGATAACACAATTCCAGGTGCTTGTACACATAAACTGCTTTGTTAAATGGCAAGTAATTCGATAACATAATATTGAGATACATAAGGATTGTTGTTGATTGGGAGGGGTCGATGAGAATGTTTAAAGTGATGACATTGATCAAGATGCACTGTATCCATAAACTGTTTCAATGAATGGCAACTCCTTTGTACAAGTACTTAAAGATAATAAAAAATATTTGGAAAATTAATTATGATAAACTGTTTAGTGAATGGCAACTCCTTTGTACAACTACTTAAAGATAATAAAAATATTTGAAAAATTAATTATGATAGTTGATTAGAGTTGAACCTCAATTTAATTCCCATTTAAAAATATTTTTAACTTGGGGACTTGGAGAATAATTTTCAAATAATAAAATATTATGAATCCTTTTTTATCAGAATTTGTGATATTTAACTCAAACTACTGTGCTTTTTGTCAGCCATTGGGCTTTTATAAGTGAATTCTTCAAAGTATGTGGCATAAAACCATCAGAAATATATTACCTATATTCTAGAAGCTTGAACATTGATTATAAAAATGGTTGTTCAAAGCAATTCCTTGTCTTATGGGGTTCTACTTTCTGATTCATCTTAATCTATTTGCTGGACATCCACTGGCCGAGTAATTATATTGGGCTCCTTTTATCAGGATCATTATTGTGGTGTCATCTCTGAAAGGCTGATTCTAATGTTACCAGAAAGGGAAATAGAATTTCAACATGTGCAACTGAAAGTAATTACATCGTCCAATACACTTTGCAACTTTTGCTTTAACTCAGTGTAGTGTATCATTTGGATATTTTTTCATAGACGATAATAACTTAAGGACAAGCTTATATCATGTGACTTTGTGAATGATTCTTCTTACAATGGGAATAATTATAGTGATGGCAAGGTGAAGTATGATACTTTAGTGGCTCTTGAACCACATCATATGTAGCCATGTAAAGCCATGTACAGCCTTTCTAAGGTCCTTCTGATGTATTTGAACAATCTCCGATGAGTTAATTGCTTTCAGAAATATTCATTTGAGCCAACAAATACAGATCTCCTTTGATTGTAATTACTTTCTACTATTAGGCCTCCCACAGACACCAAAATCAGAAGATTCTAATTTCTCTGATAAAATACATAATAAAATTTTTATAATTAATATAACATGAAGAGTGTAATATTAGTAGCATTATAAGTACAGTATTCGCACTATATAATATATCAACATCCTTTGGTTACATCAATTTTTAGATTTTTTTCGGGGGGGTCCGGTCATGGAGTCTGAACTCTGGGCTTGGGCGCTGTCCCTCAGCTCTTCAGCTCAAGGCTAGCACTCTACCACTTGAGCCACAGCGCCACTTCCGGCTTTTTTCTTTTTGCTTATGTGGTGCTGAGGAATCGAACCCAGGGACTCAGGCATGCAAGGCAAGTGCTCTACCACTGAGCCACCTTCCCAGCCCCAATTTTTAGAATATTTATAACTAAGTGTAAATTGTTTGCAATGTATAGAAAATGAGAAAAATATTCGCATACATATTACTACAGATGCAAACAGATTCATCTGGTTATTTATGATGCTTCATTTGTTGGTTTCATTCATGCATGGAGAACATGCGAAGAAGTGAAAATTGCAAACTTAAATTTACTAAAGGGTTAATTACATGAAGTTTATGTTCGACTAATAACAGATTTTATAAATTAAATAGTTTTGTCCCTTCCTTTCTCTCTCCCTCCCTTTGTTCCTTCGTTCTTTCATTCCCCCCTTCTTTCCTTCCTTCCTTTTTTTCTTCCTTCCTTCCTTCCTTCCTTCCATCCTTCCTTCTTTGTTTCCACCCTCCTTCCCTCCATCCCTACCTCTCTCTCTTTCTCTCCTTTCTTTCTTTCTTTCTTTCTTTCTTTCTTTCTTTCTTTCTTTCTTTCTTTCTTTCTTTCTTTCTTTCTTTCTTTCTTCCTTCCTTCCTTCCTTCCTTCCTTCCTTTCTTCCTTCTTTTCTTTTATTCTTTCTTTCTTTTTTCTTTCTTTCTTTCTTCCAATCTTCCCTTCTTTCTTTTACTCAGAATATTTCTTATGGCTATGGAAAAAATACCAACTGTTGTATTCTAAGGTGTTGTGAGTAATTATATATATTAACTAGTTTAATATTAATTTTGATAACCTATGTTTATCTTAAGACAAATTATACTAAAACAACTTCACAAACATTGCAAGATATATGACAAATATTACTTTTCATGATATTGTTTATTTCTTCAAACTAAAATAAGAATTTTGGTATAATATTTTGTGTGTGTTTCTTGTGATTTGAACTCAAGACGATCCCTTAGGTTTTTTTTTTCCCCTCAAAGATATTGCTCTATCATTTGTGTCACAATTCCATTTTTGGCTTTGTGTATGTGTGTGTGTATGTGTGTGTGTGTGTGTGTGTGTGTGTGTGTGTGTGAGTTTGTGTGTTGTAATGCGTGTGTGATTTGTGTGTGATATATGTATGTGTGTTGTGATGTGTGTGGGCTTTGAACCCCAGCGTACTGAGTAGCGAGGATTACAAGCTTGAGACTCCCATATTCAGCACAGATTTAATATATCTAAGACTAAATTAAATTTCATATTATTTGAATTCTAGGGGCTCATATTAACAAATTAACATTTAGATATTTATATAGTTATTAACCTGAACCTGCAATTTGAAAAATAGTTTTCATTTTTTTAAAAAAATATACACTCAAAAGTTGAAATGACAGAATCTTTGGACAAATTGAAATATTCTATTATTTAAAAGAAAAAAGGGATGGTTAATCAAATTTTTTCATGTCAGCTAAAAGCAATAGGCTCTGTACATTGAATTAAATATTATCTACTGTGGTCACATGATTTTCTCTTCCTTTAAACCTAAACTATATTTGACATAAAAATGTAGATTCATAAAATTTTTGAGTATATAAAAATCTCAGTTATTATTCATGTATTTCTGAGGTTTGAATAACAAGTAATTTCAGAGAAACATTGAATTTTGTGTATTTTATGTCAATAGTTATTTTTATAAATTGAATTAATCTCAATATGAGATAACTAAAGCAAAATATTCCAACACTTATCCAATTATTCCAATAGACTTGAATATAACTTATTTTTGAATGGCAGGAAATTCATAATATACCTGCTCTCTATAGAATAACTAAGAAATAAATGATCGTGATAATATTCACTTTTCCTTCAACTGGCAAGAAGGAACCTCACTATAGAGGACAAATACTTGATTGGAAATGCCATAAAATTATGAAAAATTCAAGTTATTATGAGTTAGATGAAATAGTCATTTTTGAAGGTCAAAAATGAAATCTCTTGAAGCTTCTTTATCTGTTAAATAAAAGGTATTTGCACTCAAAATATTTCATTCATCTCTCCAGCAATGGTAAAACCAAACGAACTCTATGCCAAATAGCTTCTCTGCTTAATTCAAGTAAATATTTAGGTGTCCCTAAATATTCTGTTGTAGTTATCACAATTGTATAGAAATATTATGGACCACTCTAGATATTAAATCTGAAATCATAAAGGATTGGGATTAATAATTAGCTTTCACTATGTTGCCATAAAGAGGTGAACCCTTTCAAGTGGGCATAGTCTTAGAGATTTGGTCACTGAGAAAGAGTGATCAAAAAGGATGCTAAGATCAATATCCTTTCTTCCTCTTCCTTCTTTTTCTTCTCTGTCTCCTTCTCTCTCTCCCTCTTCCCCTCCTCCACTTTCTCCCTTTCCTGACTTCAATTCTTCCTCTTCTTTACTTCCTGTCTTCCGTGAATACACATACTCAATCACATGTTCCTGACATGGGGTAATGTGCCACCACCAAACCAAAGCAATGATGATAAGAAACATAAACTGAAATTTTTAAAAGCAGAAGTCAAGATTAATCTTTCCTTCTTTTATGTTAATTTTATAAAGTATTTTGTTATATTATTAGGAGACTGACACAGCCTGCTTTCATTTATTATAAGGGATAAAATTTACTGGAAAAAAATCTGACCAACATCGCCCTAATGAAATGATTGATTAAATTAATATTATATTAGGACAAATCTACTTTAAAATATTAGATATACTTCAATAAGAGGCAAACAATTCACCACTATTGTTTGCTATGAAAAGACAGCAGAATTCACCCTGTTCCTCAAGGAAATTGACCTATTATTGGCAGTATTGTCAATTTAATAAATGATGTAAGAAGACTGAAGAACATTTCAACCCAAACTGCATGATATAAAATTTACTTTGTCCCCTGTAAACAACCTTTTAATTCTATGTCTTGTTCCCAAAATGGCTTGTATTTTATTCTAATCACATTTTTTAATTAACTTGAAGTGGTTTTATGGAAATTGCTGTTTGACAAAGCAGTTTATGAATAGTGTTTATTGAGGTTTTTTTTTTTATTTTTTTCTCTCCTGAGGTTTGAACTTTGGGTCGGGACGATGTCCCTGAGCTCCTCTGAATGAACGCTAGAACTCTACCACTTGAGGCACAGCAGCACTTTCAGATTTTTCTGAGATTTAATTGGAGATAGGAATCTCACAGACTTTCCTGGCTGGGGTGGCTTCAAACCTCAATCCTCAGCCTCCTGAGTATCTAGGACAGCAGGTGTGAGCTGCTAGTGCCTGGCTTAATACAATGCATCTTTTTTTATTTTTAGGCTAGCCCTGGGGTTTGAACTCAGGGCCTTGGCAATGTCCTTGTGCGTCTTTTCCTCATGCTAACACTCTACAACTTGTGTCATAGTGCCAATTCCATCTTTTTTTGTTGTTTAAGTAGTACTGAGGAATCAAACCCAGGGTTTCACACATGCAAGGCAAGCAGTCTACCATTAAGCTACATTCCATGGTCAGTACAATGCATCTTGATGATCATTATCCCTCATCCCTCTCAATTCTCTCTCATCCCTCTATTTACATAATTTTTTTAGAATATTCACTCACTCACAATATCTTGTATAGTCACTCAGAGAATATATCACAGATCATATTTTCTTGATAGTCTTATTCATCAACATAATAAACTTATACATTACAGAATTCTGTGCTTTTAAATTCTAAATTATCACTCAGATTCACTGACTACTATTCTAAAATTTTTCCTAAGGTTAATGCAAAAGTACTCTGTAATTCTTCGATAAAATACAATGATTCTTAGAATGTTAAAGAGTTGGTGTAAGAATATCACCCTCAGTTCTAGAACATTTTATATCACTACTCTCTCAAAGTACTGCAATATTTATCAGTAATCACTTCCTGTCATCATTTTAACCTACCTTCCCCTTGAGCAGGTATTATTTCATATTCTACATCTACAGATGTGCCAACATTAAAAAGCTCATGTAATTAGAAAATATAGTCTATTTTATCCATTTAACCCATGTAATATTACTGTTTCCAAAGTAAGTCCATGCAAATTTTTCTCATGGATAGAGCATATTGTTTTATATGCATGTGTATATTGGTATAACATGGGGGATTTCAATATTTTATTATATGGTATTGTAAAAGGTTTTGCTATGTATATTCTTGTACATGTGTCTCATTGGACATATGTTGAAACATATTTTGTATATAAAATTATGATTCAAAATCCTGGATCATAGAGGCAACTTTCTGTGTATTATCTTAAAGATCACCAGTATGTTTAACAAACTGACTATATCATTTTAAGTGTCAAGCACCAATGTATAAGGATTCCAATTTCTACATAGTGGTTGTGCAGAGCTATCTTATTGTTGTTTCTATTTCCCCTAATTTCTATATATATGCAATGTCTAGGTATGTTATGATCTTTCCATGTCTCCCTTTGTTGTTGTTATATTACTATAGAGATATGTATTTGGACTTTTTGATAACTTATTTAGGATGGCTAAAGTTTTTCATTGTCACTAATATGCTCTTAAAATATTTCTGATTCTTCTCTTTAAATAAGTGTATATGTATACACATTATGTGTACATATACATATATTCATACTTAATATGTGTATATATACAAATACCTATAGATATGTATACATATATATGAATATACAGATGTGTATGTACATGTATATAGATATATGTGTATTATTATTTTCATTTGTCTGTATCTTATCTGTATCTTTAATTTCACCACAGAAACTGTATTTATCCTTTATGTCATATTGAATACCAATGCCTTTGGAAGATATTTATTAATTGGTGTATATTAATTGTACAAAGAAATCTTATTGAAATATTTTACACACTCACATATTGATCAAGGGCCTGATTAACCTGTTTCTGTCTTTCTCCGTTCCCATTGTCCCTTACTTCTCAACTGTTTACTGTGAATTTCTTTGTGCTAACTCCACACACTATCAAAATGTATTAAAGTGATATTCACCCTCCGTCATTGAAAATTATACAATGCTGAATTTAAAAGCAAAATTAAAAAAATCTAAATAAAAATCTGAATAAATGGGGACATATCATTTTTGTGGATTGAAGAATACAATTGAACAAAGATATAAATTGCCTACCTACTTTTTTGATCATTCATGGGGCTTGAAATCTGGGCCTAGGTGCTGTCCCTCAGCTCTTCAGCTCAAAGTGAGGGCTCTACCTATTGTGCAACTGTGCCACTTCTGGCTTTCTGGTGGTTAATTGGACATAAGAGTCTTTCGGACATTCTTGTTCCGCAATCCTCAGATCTCAACCTTGTATACAGCTAGGATTACAAGCATGAGTTAACAGCGCCCAGTTTCACAGTTTTATTTATAGGTTTATGACAATTTCTATAAACACCTGACCAGCACTCTTTGACTCATTGACAAAGGAAAATAAACTGGAACATATTTCTCTGTCGAATATTAAACCTGTTAGCGTAAAATGTTATGTTTGTAGAGGAAAGATTACACTGCTCAATGGGCCTGTAAGGCACCATATTAGAACCACATAATTATTATCAAGGAATATTTAATAAGGGGTAAAACTAAGTATTTGTGGAATGAAATTCTCTTTAATAAGTGGTGATAGGTTAGACAGTATTGGGGAGAATTAAAGAGTGAAAATTGACTTATTGAAATATTACCTTCAAGCAGGATTAAAACATGCATATAAAACAAAAGGAGTGATGTAAACGTAAAGCAAAGAATGATGTCTTGACAATTTTGGAGATGAAGCATTCTTAACTTACACATTAAAATTATAGGAAAGGAAAACTTGATATAGTCGAACTCAATAAAAGTGTAAAATAATTTGGTCTGTGAAAGCTCATGTACAATTAGTGAATAGAATTTGGGAGCAGGGGCTCATCAATTTTGTCCTAGCTACTTGGGACGCTGTGATTTGAGTATTGCTGTTTGAAGCCAGACAACAAAATAAAGTCCCTGAGAATCTTAACTCTGATTAATCAGCAAAAAACAGATGTGAGGTATGACTCAAAGGGTTAATTGTTAACAAAATGCAACAAATCTCAGGAACCCTGAGTTCAAACCCCAAGACCGTACATACATGTACAAAAGTAATGGTAGTAATTCTAATAGTGTTGAAGATGATGATGATGATGATGATAATGATGATGATGATGATGATGATGATGATGATGATGATGATGATGATGATGATGTTGATAATGATGATGAAGGGTACTCATAGTCAAGGATAAAATATTTGCAAATCTTATAACTGAAGAATGCCTCAAATCTAGACTGTGCATAGAACTCTCAAAACCTAATAAAAAGAACATCAATTCAAAACCAGCAAAATACAGCTTGTGTAAAAGAAACACAAGAAAAACATCATCAATCCTCAAATAAATGCACATTAAAATAAAACGACATCACAAAACATGTATGAGAATTACTTAACATAAAACAATAATGACCTTAATAATGATATTAAGAAACAGAGAAACTGAATGCTGGTAGAAATGTCCAATTGGAAAGCTAATTCTGAAAACATTTTGACAGGTTACTAGAATATGAAATATGCAACCACCCACACCATCGCACAGGAATTGAGCTCTTCAGGCTTTGTCTCATAGAAATAAAATGTAACATTCACCCAAAGGCCAAAACACTGGATTATAGCAGCATTATTTCCTCTAGTCAAAGAAATGGAAATCAACTCAGGCTTTCTTCAGGTAAATGGGAAACGAATTTTGTTACATTCTCTAATAACAGAACCCAAAGGCAACTCGAGTGAGTACAATACAATATTAAGGCATAAAATAACTGGGAATAATCTACCATAGATTTGAAGGTAATCTTAAAAGCTTATTTACTGCATGGTATAGAAGTCGGTTGCCAGGATGAAACAGGTTTGGGATGGGACAAAGAGAAGTAGTGGGTTTAATTATTAAAGGGAAGCATGAAACAGACTTATTTTTGGTAAAGTAATGTATCTGTAGATATGGGATATTCATATAATTGATAAAATATATTGGACTTAATATGTGCACAAAGTAATTAAAATAACTGAAGTATTTGTGAAATATTAATGTCCTAATTGTGATGTCATACTATATATAAATAAATTGGAAAAAGTATTCAACAGATTTATCTGTGTTATCATAACATCATAAAGATCCATATTAACCTCAGTAGACATTAATGATATCTAGAAAACAGAAGTCAACATTGAATGTTTACAATGAAAAATAGTCTAGGTTCAAGTTTCAGATGAATCATACCTTGCTAATCAGAAGACAGATTTAGAAGACTGATATCAGTGCCAGTTTTGGCAAAATTCATGAAAAATTACCAAAAAATAAGCTAGATATAGTGTAAATTCCCTGTTATCTCACACTTTTGGAAGCCATAGGTACATATCATCGCTCATGGAGATTTGGCCTGAAAAATAATCTAAAGTGGTTAGATCCTTAGAAACTTCAAGCACCAGTAGTGCCAAAGGAACAAAGAAAAGAAGAAAACAGAAAGGAAAGGATAGAAAAGGAAACTATTTCCTCTTCATACTTGCAGTTTCATGTCATTAGGTACAAGAATTGAGAGTATTTGTTTGAGGATTCAGGCCTCTCTAATGTGAAAGCATTTATTTCAAATAATTATTGTTTACTACTATTTATTAACTTATTATTCTTGGAGATTGAACCCATGGCTTTGTACATATTAGTCTAGTTCTACAACTGAGCAGTATTCCAGCTCTCTTGTACAGTTTTGGAAATTGTTTATGAATTCTTCAATAGTTAGCTATTCTACTTTTCATCTTATCTTTTCTCTCCCACCTTTTCCCCTTCATATTTTAGTTCATGTGTTGAAAACTTTCCTCAATTTTATCTTCTATATGTAGAATCTTGCTGCTGAGTTTACAGAGGAGTCGGTTGTCTTATGACACCTTTTAAAAATATATACATATATATGTAATTCACATGTATGATTGATTCTTAGAGTTCATTACAATAAGCAACATTTATCTCATCTATGCACATAGGTATTGAGCCATTGTGATCCTCTCCTAAGAATAGCTTCCCTTCTTCTTGCCATACGAATGCTTAGAGGGCTGTTAGTTAATCATGTCCAAGTGTAATTATTTGTCTTTTACTATCTATTGTATTAAATTGTAGATTTATGGACATGGTGCAATTATTACAAATTAGGAAAACCATGCAGCATATATTTAATTGGACCTGGCTTATTTCACTTAATATTATTTTTTCCAGTCTTTCCATTTCTTCAGGAATAGTGTAATGCCATTCTTTCAAATGGAAGCACAGAATTCTATCAATACAAGAGAATTGAAAACCTAGAAATGAATCCACTCCTACAGGCACATAATCTTTAATAAGGGAGCCAGAAACACAGGATGGATGAAAGACAGCCTCTTCAAAAAATTGTGCTGGTGGAATTGGCTTTACTCAGAAAACTGAAGTTAAATCCTTATATATCCCCCTGCACCAGAATTTATGCCAAATGGATCGCAGATCTCAATGTAAGTCCAGATACCTTGAGAATGTTACAGGAAGAGTTAGAGGAAACCCGAGGGCTACTTGGCACAGGTCACAACTTCCAAAGTAAGCCTGGATAAATGAGATTACATCAAACCAAATCAATCATTTGTCAGACTCAAAAGCCATGAAGAAAAAAGAGATAGTGTTGCACAGATTTATTAGGGAGCAAACCTACCGATGAGAGTCTCAGCCAATGCTAAACCCTTACTGCATTTTCTAACTAGGTTATTTATTATGGTTTTACATGAATACAAGTGTTTTCTGATGGGCATTAGTAAGAAAACAACTAATGCTAAAACACAGATAACATGTAGAATGAGTTGTAGCTGGAGAAAGGGCGAGATTAAGGCAGGGGGGTGTAGTTCAAAGACTTGGTTTGGTGCCAGCTAAGTAATGTAAAGCTGCACAAAGGAAGAGGTGTAAAGCAGGAGTTGTTATAAACAAAAGCAGTGGTCTTAAGCCTCAAAATAAGGACCCCAGTCTGTGTGAACAAAACAGTCTCTAACATGAGATTCTTTTTAAATTAACAAGAACGATTTTAGATTTTTACAGAATTGGGATGGTGCATAGTCACAGGCAATGTCTGGTATGTCAGGTAATCCAGTCCGCTCTTTCAAATGTTACCCAATAGCCAGGTTTCAATTGAAATGACTACAATGAGATTGTACAAATGAGACAGTGACTTTTCCCTCTCATGAATCAAAATTCTGTCAAATGATTTCTGTCTTCCAGATGTTTGCATAACATTTCTCATGATCTTTTCTACTATTTTGTCTTCAGTATTGATGTTCATAATATTTTTTGTAGTTGTCTTGTGTGTGTATGACATTTCTAGGGCTTGAACTCAATGTTTATTGTATCCCTTGTATTTTTTTGTTCATGGCTGATGACAATCTATTCCTTGAGCCACATCTTCACCTTCTGCTTCTTGTCTATTTAGACTGACATTTAACCCAAATCTTCAGGTCTTAGCCTCCTGAGTTTCTAGGATTCTACACATGAGCCGCAAACACCAAGTTTTACTTTACCATTATTTTAATTATGTGTTAGAAGAAAGTGGAAGCATATTTGTGTTAAGTGTGCAATTTTCAAATATAAGTTTGAATCAACTTGATATAATGTAGCTGTTATCAATTTTAAGTTAAATCAATGAATATTCCACATTCCCAAAGAAATATAATTGGAAACAAAAGGCATAATTTTTTTCTTTTTTTTTTTTTTTTGTCGGTTGTGGGTCTTGAACTCTGGGCCTGGGCGCTGTCCCTCAGCTCTTCAGCTCAAGGCGAGCGCTCTACCACTTGAGCTACAGCGCCACTTCCGGTTTTCTGGTGATTTATTGGAGATAGGAGTCTCACGGTCTTTCTTGCCCGGGCTGGCTTTGAACCGCGATCCTCAGATCTCAGCCTCCTGAGTAGCTAGGATTACAGGCGTGAGCCACCAGCGCCCGGCCATAATTTTTTTTCTTAAAACAAGTAATGGAACCATGAATTCCTTTCACTTTACAAATCATGATTTATATAACTTTAATTAGCAGACTTCCATGACTATAAATAAATCTACTTATTGTATACCACAAGATGTAAAATTATAGTTAAGAGTAGATATTTCATCAGAGCCAGAAGATAAGGTTTTGAGCATTCTCACTAAAAAGAAATGTTATACAACATATACATGAAAGGGATTACCATTGAAGAACTTCATAAATATGTAAAAACTACTTGTGTAGCTAGGGCTAGCGGCTCATGCTTGTAATCTTAGCTACTAAGGAGGCTGAGAGCTGAGAATCATGGTTCAAAGCCAGCCTAGACAGGAAAGACCATGAGACTCTTATCTCCAATGAGCCACCAGAAAACTGGCAGTTGCTCAAGTCAGAAAGCACTAGTTTTGAGCTGAAGAGATGAGGGACAGTGTCCAGGCCCAGATTGCAAGCCCCAATGACCGAAAAAAAATTTAAACAGTTAAAAATAAACATATTTTGACATACATATTAAAATATATTCTAAAAAATTTAATTTCCTTTTTCAGGTTTTTAAAGTTTTCATCATAGAGGTCCTTCACTTCTTTGGTTAAGTTAATTCCTAGGAATTTTGTTTTTTGTGGGCTATTACAAATGGAGTTGCTTTCCTAATTTCAGCCACACTTTTCTCATTGTTGGCATAAAGAAAAGCCATTGATTTTTGAGGGTTAATTTTATACCCTGCTACTTTGCCAAAGTTTTGAATCAGCTTGAGTAATTTGGGAGTGTAGTCTATGGGATACTTTAAATGCAAGATCATGTCAACTGCAAAGAAGGAGAGTTTTATTTCTTCTTTCCCTATCTGGATCCCCTTTACGTCTGCAACATGTCTTATTGCTGTAGCTAGGCATTCTAATAGTAGGTTGAATAGAAGTGGAGAGTGTGGACATGCTCCTGGATTGGAAACATTAACATCGTGAAAATGGCAATATTTCCCAAGGCTATCTACAAATTCAATGCGATGCCTATCAAAATTTCAACCTCATTCTTAAATAGAAGAGGCAATCCAAAAATTCATATGGAACAATAAAAGACCAAGAATAGCATAAACACTCCTCAACGGAAAAAACACTGCTGGAGGAATATCAATACCAAATTTCAAACTCTACTATAAAGCCATAGTAAGCAAAACAGCTTGGTACTGGCACAAAAACAGACCTCAGGAACAATGGAATAGAATTGAAAACCCAGAAATGAATCTACAGACCTATAGCCATCTAATAGTTGATAAGGGAGCAAACAAAATAGAATGGAATAAAGACAGCCTCTTCAGTAAATGGTGCTGGCAAAATTGGTTAACTACTTGTAGAAAACTAAAGCTGGACCCTTATATATCACCCTGGACCAGAATCAACTCCAAATGGATCAAAGACCTCGGAGTAAAAGCAGACACTCTAAAAACATTACAGGATGGAATAGGAGAAACCCTAGGTCTCCTTGGCTCAGGCCGAAATTTTCTTAATAGAGACCCGGAAACACAACAAATCAAAGAAAGGTTGGACAAATGGGATTGCACGAAGTTGCAGAGCTTCTGCATGGCAAAGGAGCCCACACATTGGGAGAAGATCTTCACTAGCCATATAACGGACAAGGGTCTCATTTCTATAATATACTTGGAACTCAAATAATTAAATCCCCCAACAACAAATCCTCAAAGAAACAACTGCCCAATAAATAAGTGGGCTAATTACTTAAAGAGAAACTTCTCTGAGGAAGAAAGAAGGATGGCCAATAGACACATGAAGAAATGCTCAACATCCCTAGCCATAAAGAAATGCAAATCAAAACAACATTGAGATACCACCTCACTCCAGTTAGAATGGCAAAAATCAAGAACTCTAACAACAGATGCTGGAGGGGATGTGGACAGAAGGGAACCTTACTGCATTGTTGGTGGGAGTTTAAACTTGTCCAAACTCTTTGGAAAGTATTATGGAGGTTCCTCAAATGACTCCACATAGAGCTCCCCTATGACCCAGCAGTCCCACTTTTGGGCATTTACCAAATGTTTACAAACAAGACCACACTAAAGCTACCAGCACAACTATGTTTATTGCAGCATTATTTACCATAGCTAAGATATGAAACCAACCCAGATGCCCCTCAGTAGAAGAATGGATCAAGAAAATGTGGTGTATATACACAATGAAATTCTATGCCTCCATCAGAAAGAATGACATTGCCGATTTGTTAGGAAATGGAAAGACTTGGAAAAAATTATATTAAGTGAAGTAAGCCAAGCCCAAAGAAACATAGGTCCCATGATTTTCCTTATTTAAAATATCTAGTATATGCATGAGTCAAGCAAAAAAGGTCAGATAAGGTGATATTAGGAAAATGAACCCTAAGATATGTATTTTAAATGTTTTTTTCTTTCATGCATTTATTTCTAACGCAATTATAAGATTATTTCTTTGTTGCTTTGTATGTCCCTCCCCCACAGTATAACCACTGCTTTCACTGTATTTGATGCCGGTATAATTTGTGGAGGGGAAGGGGAAAAACAAGTCGTTTAAATAAGGATACATATGGACCTGTTGCAACAATGAGAAGTAAAAGTTTTCATGTAGAAAACGAACTTTACAACTTGGGGTGGGGAGGATTGGGTTGGGAGGGAGGGAGTATGCGAAGGGATGGGAAGGTTAAACAAAGGAGGAGGCTACAATGATAAGAAATGTATCTTGCCCATGTAATTGTAACCCCTCTACAATATTAAACTAAGTTAACAAAAAAAAGAGAAAAAATATTCTAAAAATTCAAATCTTCACTAGATATAATAGTTTATATAAATGTAGAGCAGTGTTTTCTGGTTTTAATTGTCATTGAATCAATTGTGTAAATCACACATTTCTCACTCAATTCATATTTGTATGTTTATACACTTATATGCCATAAGTATAATTAACTGATAAGCGATAGGCAGTGCTGTTTTATTAATCTCCCTAGGGTTTCTAACATTAACCCTTCTACCCTAAAATCGATATGCCTTCAAACTTTGTAAAAAGTTTCATCTCATTAGATCAGAAAATTATAAGCCATAATCATTGTTTGGAACAAGTGCAACATTTTACATGCATTTCACTTAGTTTAAGAACCAAAACATTCAAGTCATCTTAACCATACCAGTAATAGCAAAATGTCTTCTGAGCTTTTCCGTCTCTTAAGAGATGAAAATCTTTAATTATACATGTTTTTTTCTGTCCAACACCTTATATCTTAGGAAGATGTTTTTGTGTAACCCTGTGTTCCTGATTAGAAGACCGGAACAAAGGCAATAATGAAAATAGCCAAGGAAAATACTTGAAAACAATTAAAAAAGCAATCGCACACACTGCTGTTTTCACCGGTTTCAATGAGAATATGCGTTAAAGTTTCATGCTTTTTATTATCATTCAAAGAGCAATAATTAAACTTGAATTAGCAATGAAGAAAAGAAAACTTCGTTTGAAAACAGCTTGACTGAACAATCCAACATAAGCATAATGAATTTATATCGTTTTTCTATGTTGTTGCCAAAATAATAGAGAGCAACACCCAAAAACAGGAAAGTAACTAAGCCAAAGCAATAATGTTTTGCTATAAAATAATTGTGAGTTTCTGACTCTTTCAAAGTCAGGCTTGCAAAGAGGAAAAGTGTATTTGATTTAGTGTGAATGATAAAAAGTATAAAATTCCTTTATTAATGTTTTACATATCTTGACTAGGATTTCTCATGTTGGAGAAGAGGAAAGGTATGTAAAAGTTCAGGATTGTTTGACTATTCCCCAAGATCATTCTTATTTATCAGCTATAGCAACACAAGTAGCTTTGGTTACTCTTAGAATCATGCTTGTTTACATTTAGAAGCTTTATCAGTTGCTGGGTTATAACTGCAAACCCTTGAGTATTAATAAAAAGTCCTTTCCTAAGTGAGGAAAGTTGCAGTGAAAAGAAACATAAAATATCAAAGACTTAGCATAGTGGAAACTATTTTCTAGCTATATCACAATCTGTAGGTGTAGATTTTGTTTCACATTGTTCCAGAGGACCCATTTTTGTTATCTTCTTTTTCAACATCAAGTGATCCTATAACATTCTATGACATCCTGGGAATCTATATCTTCACTGGATTCTCTAATTTCTGTTGGACAGTTAGGAAGAATAGGAAATTGAGTTTTTCTTTCTGTCATCATATTTTGTATTACTTTACACACTATAACTCAAAATGACATAAATTTTCTTTATAATATTAGGAGACAGATTTCATTTCCATATTCTTATGCTAGCCTTCTACATAAGTTTGGTAGTTAGTAATCCCAAAATGTGAAAATAAAGTTAGGGAGCTTCTTATTTAGATATTATTTAGAATTTCAAGACTTCATTAATGAAGGCCCTTAGTGTCGCGACCACCTCGACAAGCAAGGAAGACGCGACCTGGGATTCTTCTCAATGCGGTTTATTCAGGAACCTTGTAACAAGCTTCTCTCCCACTTCTCTCCTGCCCGCTTCTTCCTGGTCCTTCCTGCTTCTCCTTTCCATCCGCCCCCGTGCTCCGGTTATAAGCCTCCTGGATGGCCAATCCCGAAGCGCCACGTGGCATATACCGATAGGGCTGCAAACACGGAAGCAAACTAGGAGCCAAGTCATAGCCACATAAGGAGTTGTTTTTACAGAGAGCACTCGTCACCGGGAAGATGGAAGGCGGGAGCCAGTGCCATCTTACCAAGGAGCTACAATGTTGCTTTTGCGGCCGCGCCATCTTTGGTCACGGCTCCAGCAGCTCTCCACACCTTAGTAGTATTTACATCATACACGTGTACAAAGCCAGTGGCAACATTTTCTTATTCTCAGAAACTAGGACATGTGGTGTCCTTGTAGTTGCATTAGGAAAAGGCCGAAATTTAGTTAGTTTACAAAACCAAATCTCCTGCAAAAAAATTCTACAAATTAATTGGCTTGAATAATGCATATTTTCATTTTACACTTCTAAAGGACAGAAATCTAAAAGAAATCTGACTAGATTAAAATCAAGCCGTCTACAGAGCTAAAATATTTTTCAGATGGTTCTAGTGGAAAAGTCATTTACTTCCTGTTCTGCTTTCAACAAACTTCAGAATCTGGGTGGTTTTCCTTTATCTTCTAATGTAGCATCTTTACATCTTTCTGATGGTTCTTACCTAATAATGTCCCTTTGAACTACAGCTGGGACTTTTAAGTACCCATTTGACTATACTTTCCCCATCTGATAATTATTCAAATTTGTGTTCCTTGGGTAATGAAAGGTGATTGTTTTACAAAATTATATATAAAATGTAAATCTACATTTGAGGGATTAGATATATGGGGACTATGTATATTTTGGGAAGGTATTTTACTGCCTACCACAATGAGTGTGTAAGCATTCTTTCTACTATCACCTGTTATCCTTTCATTAATTTTGAACAACATATTTCTTCAATGAAATATAACTAGAAAAAATTTAGTTCCTGAAAGCATTTAATCCTGATTAAAACATTGTCATGTACAAGAAATCTTAAATGCTAAAGAGCAGCTCTTGAAACAGTTCTGGAACTATCACTTTTTATACACTTTCCTTTAAAATCTCTTTTCAAGAGCATTTGATTGTTATTAGTTTGGAATTATGGTTAATATTTATTTGACTGCTATTTTTAAAGAAGGCACCACCCAATACTGGTTCTTTACTTCTAACATTTTGGGTCTAATCTAGTTTTGAAAGAAACACAGTTATTTGAATTACATGAACTACTTGTTGAAGTTGAATCAGTGTGGAGAAGAAAAGAAGAAAAAAGATGTCTCTGTGTGTATGTCACATTAAAAATGTATCTAAAAGCTATGTATCTTAAAATCATCTATTTTTCATTATGTTTAGATTCTCATAAAATTTAGCCTCTCAACTCACACAATGTTAATGCAGTCTTATTTCATACCTCCTAAAAGCAAAGGACAAATTACTATTTATTTTAGAAATATTCTTTTTAATTTTTAAAATTTATTTATTTAAAAAACTATATTTTTAAAAAGTTAGCCAATGCAAATGGTGTATTAGTTATTTAGAGTCATGTTCAGACTCTATGACGGAAGCCAGAAAGGGAAAATAGTCATGTTTTTATTCTTCCTTTTGCCACTCTGATTTACTTCATCTATTTCTGAAAGAATGAAATTCTGGCTTTGAAGCCTTTTGCTTGATATCCACAATGTGACATTCTTCCTTTATTAATAGGAGAATTTGGAGAAAGGATGAGAATTCACACTAGAAAAAGGAGAAGAGCAAAAGAGAAGGTGAAATGTAGATATTTTGTTCTTCCTCATCTCAATCACAAGGTCTGGATAATGATTGTGGATATTAGAAACAGTAGTCTAAAGCGATTAAACACATTTATAAAAAAGCCTCACAAGTGATCACATAGATAATGCTTATTTATTAAAAAATGTAATAGCATCAAATAGGAAGTGTTATCTATTTGTTTAGTATTTATTTAGTATTTGTTAAATTTTGGTGTGCTGTAGTCAACTATCATAAAGGTATACAAGAATGGTGAGAAACTAATATCTTAATATCATATTCTAATATTAGCTTAATTCTTGCTGTGTTTGAGTTTTGCCTCAATTTCACATGCTATATTCTCCCAGTATATAAGTTGAAAAGATTCCCTCTGTATATATGCTATTTTTATAGCTAAGCGAAAAGAAGTTAGTTCTTAGAGACAAGGGGATAGAAATCTTCCCCTAGAAATAACCTTTGACCACTTCTGGTTCATTTTTGTAAGCTTAAGTATGTCACATGACCCATCTTGACATTGCAGAGTAGAGGTAAATCTCACATACAGGAATCTGATGCAGGACAGAATAATATGCCAAGGTATTCAACACTTGAGATAAAGAAGAAAAAGAAGAGAACTATAATACAATCAATCATACTTGCCATCACATGTCTTTGCAGGAAGGAAGGTATTATGTACCTTTGTTTCTAAACCTACTGATATCTTCAAATTATGTCTTTTATGCTTGGATATTACTAGAATTAGAGAACATTTTGATACTGAGACAGCATAAAATGTCAAAGAAATCTGGAGTAATCATTTTAATATTATATTTTTGTTTTGATAGGAACAATACTTTATACTTTCTTACCTAGTCTCTTTTGTTTCCAGAACTGGATTTTGTTAATATATGTGACTATCCACCAGAAGAAATATCTTCATTTATCTGCATCTTGTGCAGATAGCATAGTCAATTATATGTATTGCGAATTCATCAGTAGCACTTTTTCAAAATGCAAAAAATGTGGACATGGAGCCAATATACATATTTTCCCACCTTTAACTTCCAAATCCTCCTTCTTCCTTCCTTGGAATCACACTCAATCAATAAAAGGCTGAGATATTTGGCTCTTTTTTATTTTTATATTGTGAAAATACTGTACAGAGGGGTTACAATGACATGGGCAAGATAATGAGTATATTTCTTATCAAGCATTGTAGCCTCCTTCTTTGTTTCCCCTTCCCATCCCTTCCCATCCTCCCCCAGTCCCCCACCCAATCCTTTCCACCACCCCACACCAAAGTGGTAAAGTTCATTTTCTACATAACAACTTGTACATCTCATTATTGCAAAGGGCCCAGCTGTATCCCTAGTTAAACGATTTGATTTTGCCCTTCACCTTCAGAAATTATACCAACATAAAATACAGTGAAAACAAAGGTTATGCTGTGGGGGAGCGACATACAAAGCAACATAGAAATCAACTTATAAATATGTTAGAAACAATTGTGTGAAAGGAATAAAAAAACATTTAAATACTTATCTTGGGGTCCATTCCCCTAACATCAAGAAAATGTGGTATATATGCACAATGGAATTCTATGCCTCTATCAGAAAGAATGGCACTTGTTAGGAAATGGAAAGAATTGGAAAAAAATTATATTAAGTGAAGTAAGCCAGGCCCAAAGAAATATAGGTCCCATGGTTTCCCTTATTTGCAACAACTAGTATTTGTCTGAGTCAAGCAAAAAAGTTCAGATAAGTTGATGTTAGGGAAATGAACCCTAAGATATGTATTCAAATGTTTTTTTTAACTTTCATGCCATTGTTTCTGACACATTTATAAGATTATTTCTTTGTTGTTTTGTATGTCCCTCGTCCAGAGTATAACCCCTGCTTTCACTGTATTTGATGTCAGCATAATTTGTAGAGGGGAAGGGGAAAAACAAATCGTTTGGCTCTTGACCTTGAAAGTGAAGCAGAATGTTTTGGATGTCGGAGATGAATGTTAAATGTTTTTTTTTTCCTATAATAATGTTACATGAAACGGCCTTATGAGTCCTGCAGTTCTTAACACTGTACTTCTTTAGTGATGTGATAGGAATGTCAACCTTACTGGACTTAGCATTGGTTTCCACTTCCTTTTCTACCATCCAGTCTAAATTAAAATAATGGAATGAAAAAGTAATGCCATCTTAAGAAAGTCATTTAAGGCTATGAGAATGTGGCTTCATGGCAGAGATTGCTTATCATGCATGAAACCATGGGTTCAATTCCTCAGTACCACATAAACAGAAAAAGAAGTGGTGATGCACCTCAAGTTGTAGAGTGATAGACTTGAGCAAAAAAACTGAAAAGCTCCGGGACAGTTCCATGGTCCTGAGTTCAAGTCCCAGGACTGGCAAAAAAAAAGTCATTTAACTAGTAAATGACAAATAAAGAAAGTATACTTGAAATATATAATTGTTCTTCCCAACTATGTCTAACAATCGTCCTTAATTCATATACTTTACCTATATTAGAATACTGTGTTGAAAACAAAACAAAAAAAGGTTTGCTAATAGGTCACGGCAGTTAATGTTAGGAATATGCTTAGATATCAGGTGAGGATTAATCCTGGAAATTTAAAGATTCCAGGCTTCTGAATGGTCACTGCTAATAACAATGAGGATAGTCTAAGTGAGATTTGGAAAACTTTTTGTTCAGTTATGGCACCAAAACACAGGCTAATTAATAGTTTTGACAGAAGTGAAGAAATATCTCCAGATGGAAGAAATAAATGATAATAATAAATAATTATACCGGAAAATGTTCTAGGGAACCAGTTTTGGTTATTGAAGAACTAGTTATCAACTATGCTTATTCTTCATTGCCTTTAGCATTCTAATCTCTTAGGCTAGTTCTTAATCTCTGTGGGATAAGTTGTATCTATTTCTATGTTGTTTTTTCATACCGGATCTTCTTTGCTTTCTAAAAATCTGTCTTTCTCTATTTCTTTATTAACAATTATTGATACTAAGTCCACATTCGCAGACAGCAGAGGATGCTAATGTAAGAGTCCCATAACTCATGAGTCATTAATGTAACAACATGGAAAAGGAGGACATATTTATTGCTACCTCAATTTTTCTGAAAACCTGCAATGTCACATCATTTGATTCAAATTTCCATTCTTTGTCCACATAGTGTCATTAAGTGCACATAAATGCAAATATGAGCCGGGTGTTGGTGGTTCACGCCTGTAATCCTAGCTACTCAGGAGGTTGAGACAAGAGGATTGTAGATCAAACCAGCCTGGTCAGCAAAGTCCATGAGACTCTTATATTCAATTAACCACCAGAAACTCGGAAGTGGTGTTGTAGCTAAAGTGGTAAAACACTCAACTGGAGCTGAAGAGCTGAGGGACATTGCCCAGAATCAGAGTCCAAGCCTCACGACCAATAAACAAAAGTGCAAATATGACATTAAGTTTCCCCAAAAAGAACTACAAAGTCAATAGCAATCTTCCCAAGCAGAAAAAATAATTCCAAAATGATTCAGTGTACCTACTTTTGCTGTTATTTGTCATGGCTTCTTTGTTGGACATATTCTCTTCTTTTAAAAATTGTCAAATATTAGCTTTATAATAAACTTCATCTAATATTTCTCAAATGAGAAGTCCATATAGTTGATGTCACTTGGCTTTCTTACTATCACAGTTCAAAGCCAACCGTGGCAAAAGAAGTCTGTCAAATTCTTATCTCTAATTAAACACCAAATAAAAAAACAGAAGTGGAGTTTTTGTTGAAGCAATAGTGTACAGCTTTGGGGTCAGGTGGGTAGGAAAGACAATTGTTCAGGGACAGTGTCCAGCCTCTGAGTTCAAGCCCCAGAACCAGCACAAACTAAACAAACAAACAAAAAATAACTCCACATATTTCTTTGGGACCATCGTTTAACACTGTTTGAGAAGAGGCTCTTTTTGCTGATCATACACGCTGCATCCTGCTTTTTGGAATCTTTATTGCTATGGCAAAATCAGGACCAGATTAAAGGAATGGATAAAGGACTTCTGCAACAAGACAATCATGCCAGGAGTGAAATATCCATGCATAAGACATTTTAAAACCTCCATGTCTTTATTTCTTTGCAGTAGAACACTTTAAAACAAAGTTATTTCGTTTTTTTCTATGCTGGCCTGCGAATGGCATATTGTTTCTTTTTGTAATACTCTCAACTAGAAGTTTACAGAAAAGTTTTATATGAGTAAAGAACATACTCAAAAAAGTCAGGGACAGATTTTCCTTCCAGCCTTGGATTATTTTCTTGTTCAGTAAAAAGAACAGCACAAATTATCTTGAACTTTGTCATTTCTCTATGTTCAATTCCTGTCTTGGAATCATTTACCACTGCCCATAACAGTTCCTTCCATCTACTTCCAATAACAATCTATGGTGCTGCTCCCAGTAAAAATGAATATTTTCTGGCTTCATGGAAATAGCACAAGTACATCTTTGGACATGAGGTAACATGTGTTTCAGAAACAACTTAGAAATGAGAAAATATGGCATTTACATGGCTTATAAAAATTATCCATGTCCATATCGCCATAGAAGATGATGTTAACTGAAATGAATCCCAAGATAGGGACACAACTTTTTTTGCTTTCTTGCTATTTTTTAATGTATCTAACATGTACTATGTCTTTTTTTGTGTGTGGGGGGGGTGTTCCGGTGGTGGGTCCTCAACTCTGGGCCTGGGCGCTGTCCCTCAGCTTTCCAACTCAAGGCTAGCACTGTACCACTTGAGCCACAGCACCACTTTCGGCTTTTTTCTTTTTGGTTCTGTGGTTCTGATGAATCAAACCCAGGGCTTCATGCATGCAAGGCAAGCACTATACCACTGAACCACCTTCCCAGCCCTACTATGTCGTTTGTTTGCTTCTGTTCTATTTTCATCCTCCACGGTATTTTTTCACTGTATTTGAGTTGGTGATCTGCTTCTTGCACATACATTTTCCTAATGTGGGGATGGAAAGGGAAATATAAAAATGCTGAAACAAGGATAAAGTATGATCCATTGTAACAATAAGATGAACAAGACACCATGTAGAGAACAAACTTTACAACTTGGGGAGGGGAGGAAGGAGCTGGGGAGGGGGAGAGAAAAGGGATGGCAGGGGACAAATAAAAGAGGAGCTAACAATGCTCATTAGATAATGTACTCATTAGCTTACTTATGTAACTAACCCACAATAAAAAACATGAAAGAAAACATTATCCTGGAGTACATTAAGTATAAATTTCCTAAATGCTCTGTAAATTAAGCCCAATTTTAATTGGGAAGAAGGTTCTCAGAAACATTTTTTTGTGAGTGTGGGTGTTGTTCATTCTTTCCCATGTGTACATAGGTTAACATTAGGAGAAACAATAGGAATAATAGGAGAAAGAGAAGTTCTGTGTTTAAGTATAATGGTTCAAAACACTATAGAAGACTCTGCAAATAAGACAACTTTGAAACAATAAGGCCAAGGCCAATATGTCGATCTATGAGTGTGATATAGAGAAAGCATTACTACTAAGTAGAACATGACGTATGAGGCTCTTTCATCTCTTTCATCATGGTAGCTAATTATGTAAATTAGTGAAAATTACAGTGGAAGTATAATTTCGGTTCCTAGCAAGTCAGATATAAGAGCATGGACATAACTGGAAAAAAAAGGCCATGTTGAGAGAGCAAGAATGATACTAGCAATGAACTGGTGGCTAAGATCACTTTTCTTTTTCTTTTTTTCTTTCTTTGCCTTTCTCTCTCTTTTTTATGGTAGTGGGGCTTAAACTCTGGACGTGGGAACTGTCCCTCTGCTATTCAGCTCAAGGCTAGTGCTCTACCACTTGAACCACAGTGCCATTTCAGGATTCTGGTAGTTAATTGGTGAAAAGAGTCTCTGGGACTTTCCTAGCTGGGCTGGCTTTGAACCCCATCCTCAGATCTCACTGCCACCAGGCTTAAGATCACATTTTTAACAGTGTACACATAGGATATGTAATGTGTATGTTCATCTATCTTTATATGTATTCTTGAGTTAAAAATTTGGGCTACAGCTCAGACTTTATACTCACAAAAATGTTTGTCGTTTAAAAGTTGATACTCCTGGAGAAATAAAACCTAAGAATGTAAAGGAGTCTGGGAAGTTCAGTGTATATCCAGCCTGAGAAGAACAGGCTTTGAGACACTACCTATAATTATCCAGGCAAAAGCTGGATTGGAAGAAGGGGTCAGGAGATGGAATACCAGTCATGAGCAAGATGGCTGAATAAGAGATTGACGCTTTTGCATACATACATACAAACATACATATACACATACACTCAGAGGCACTTATATGTGCACAAACAAATGCACAAATGAAACAACTCTCAGAATATGTAGAAAAGTTAGAAAACAATAGAAAATATTTCCTGAGTAAGACTAGAATCAAGTGATAATTTTTAATATTAGAAAGTATTCAAGTGAATTTTCTTCAAAAATGTTTGAGACTATTACATAGGTAGGGACTAGAGATAGTAAGAGAGTCAAGTAATCATTATTAATGGGATCAGATCCATGGAGGAATGAATCAGAGACCCCTGCAGGTGCATCTAGAAATGTTCATATCCTGTGTCAAATGTTAGAACATCTTTCAAAACTGTACATAAACAGTCTGAGCAGTCAGTCTCATGGATAACATCATCAGAGAAGTTCAGAATTGCTAGTCTGTATCTAGATTAAATAAACCAACAAACCATGTTAGGACAATGTGATACAAGACAAAAATTCTAGCACTGAGACTAAGACAGGAGATTAGAGAGCAGAATTACATAGCGATACCTTCCCTGGACCAGGTAGCATAATTTTGTCTCAATAAAACAAACCAAACAACAAGAAAGGAATACACAGTTTGAAGTTTGGGCTAATTTTGTCACTATGTTTTGAGATGTCAACTTTCCTATTGACATGCAACTCATATATAATCCTCAGTTGTGTTTTAAATGCTCTTTTCATTACAGAACATTCCCAGATGTAAAACGGCTCATGATTCCCAAAGAAAAATTTGAAAAAGTAAGCATCATTCTGTTGGATTCTAAAGAAATAATGAAGGATTACGAAAGCTTAAGCCTGGAGAAATAGCAAAGTTCATCTAATGTAGGACTTAATAGACCTGGTTAAATTAGAATTTAGATTTAAAATAATGTTTTTGGTTTGTAATTTCATATTCTATAGGATATTACAAAATGCTTTTCAAGTAGATGATTTAATCTCGTCCCTGGCCTCTGTCTCCTGAAGGCTTCTGGGTATGGACAGGAAAGTACATTTATATCTGTCCTCAGAGGCCTCCTCCCCTCCCAGCATGTAGGGGCATGCCCCAGCCATCACGCTGGGCCCGGAACTGGCTCCAGAGCCGGACCAACCCATCCCTCCTTCTCTCCTTGTGCCAGGACTCGTGTGGGAGTTAGAGTCCACCTGGCCTTCTGTTCCCATGGCCGCCACGGGACTCATGCTCTCCAGCCATTCCCACCCCCTGTCCCATGCCCCAGAGCCTGGATGCTAACCGCTCCCCCCTTTCCTATTTCTCCAGGCCCCAGTTCCTGCACATCCAGCAATCTAGGCCATAAGTGTGCCTGCCCCTAGGACAACAGCCTTCCAGCACTTCTGTGCTCAGCACCAGATGGGGCTTTTCACAACTCTCTCCATCCCCCCCCCCCCCCCGCCGCCAGCTCTTCCCTGCTCCACCCACTGCTGAGTCAAAGTGTGCTCCTTGTACACCATGCATCCTCCATTGCTCCTTTCTCGGCTTGATTCTGCACTGTGCTCTCCCTCTCCACCTTCCCTGTGCAGGAAGGACCTCTCCATGGCTGGATAAGGCTTCTGGGACATGCCCCTGCCCCCTCCCCCACCTAGGGAGCCAAAGGCGTAATCCCCCTCCCTCCACTCCAGGGAGATAGTTCACTAGGATAGATGGACTCCCTGGTGGGGCAGGGGTAGGCCCAAGCACCTGGCTCACCTTTCCCCCTCTTCCTTCCTGGCCTGTTTCTGCTGTGGTCTCTGCAGGTGCACGCGGGCCTCCCCCAACCCCTTTCCTCTGGAGATGCCTTTCCTCACCCCACCTGGGGAGGTCACCAGCTGATTCCCAACCCCCCCCCCATGCTCATCCCCAGCTCCTTCTTGGCTCCCTCTTGGCTGCCCAGCCCTATGCAACCAAGTCTGATCTGTGTGGGAAATCCAGAAGCTGGGCTGCATTCCCGTGGGAGGCTCCCCCCTCCACTGCTCCCAGATGTGTCTTGAGTTCCCTCCCCCAGGCTCGCCCATTTCATCAGGAAATGACCTCTCAATGCCACAACTACACACAGAGCCAAGGCTCTCTGTTGGCTCCTGGGCCATGTCAGCCACAGTGGGTCTGAATTAGAGAGGCCTCAGGAGTCAGAAGGGACCCACAGGTTGAGGGCAGCCTTTCCTATCTCCTACATTCCCCCTGCCCAGGATATTATGCTGGGAGGAGGTAGGCCTCACCCACTGATGGTGCTGGTGCCCCGTGGCCCCACTGGTATGGTCGGATGTGCTGTAGCAAAGCCTGCTGGAGGCCTAGCCCCCCCCCCCAGGCAGATGGCAGCAGCCCCGAGTTCCTCCTTCCACACTGCTGGGTTGGCCTGCTCCCCATTTGCTGCCCCTCCCTGCCATCCCGGGTTGGTTCTCATTGAGAAAGCCCAGAATTCCTGCCTGCCTCTTCCCCGCTTGACCAGCCCTTTCTCACTGACTGCTCCTGCCTCTCCTGCCCTGCCAGTCCCTCTCCTGCTTCTCCTAACCATAGGGGCCTAAGGGCCCAGCAGGCACAACACCAAGACTCCCTCCCCATCTGCTCACTCCTTGCTCCTACATTTCCCCCATCAGCCCCACCTCCTCCATTCCTGGCCTGACCCTGTCCTAAGTTTCATGCCCCTTCCACTTATCCCAACCCTCCTGGGCAGCCCGGCCCTCTCAGAATGGCAAATTCTCCATGGGCCATTAAGAGTCAGTTCCCAGTCCTGGAGCTTGCTCCAACCTCATCCCTTCGGGGCCTGCTCCTTCCAAAGCAGCCTTTCCTGGCGCAAAGTTCCCAGGTGCAGTCCCCCGTTCCCCCTTCTACTCCCAACCCACAAATCTCTACTGAGGGCCCCGCTTCCCAAGGGTGCAAAAGCACACTTGGCTGGCTCAGCTCCTCATTCCTCTGTCAAGGGCTCTGTACCAGTTCTAACTGGGTCTGGATAGGAAAGCCCACGGGATTCAGAGGCCATGCAGGACAGTAGTACCATGGATCACCCATGTCTTACCTTCCAGCTTCCCAGCCTGTTCCCAGCATGACTTCCTGTGGTGCAGGGCCATCTGCTGCTTTCCAGGAAATGACTTCTGGAGCTGTCCCACTCTCATGGGCTGACATGGGGAGGAGGAAGTGTTGCTGGGTCCTCAGCCTGGAGGTCTTACCTGGGGTACCAGGGCTGCAAAAGGTCTACTGGGAACAAAGCACTGGTTTGTGGGTCTTACATGGGATCGGAGCAGCAGCAGGAAAAATGGGGTGGGACCAGGCTCAGGAAACAGATGTCAGCAAGCCTGAAAGGGCAGGGCCCTGGCACGAGTCTGTCCTGCCTGTGATGCAGGTGGGAGCAGTAGGAAGTGGGTGGGCCCAGTCAGGCCCCTGCATCTGTTCTGCCCTGAATCCAGGGGATGGCGGGAGACCTAAATGGTGAGTCCTGCCCAAGGTGCGGGTACTGGTGGGCAAACCGATGGGATGGGGCCCTAGTTCGTGTGCTGCCCAAGGCACTCCTGCGAGAGAGTCCCATGGCAGAAACCGCCCCAAGCACCTCTGCTGGCAGGTGAGCTAGGAGTTGGAGCCCTGGGGCTGGTCTTGTCAAATGATGCTGGTGCCTGCAGGCAAGAATGGATAGGTGGAGCCCAAGTGCCATCAGGTGCCAGCCAAGGGGTGGAGCCCCATGCTGTCTCCTCCAAGGCAGGGGATTCCGGAGGCTGAACTAGGGGGTGGAGCCCAGGTGTAGTTGCCGGTCCCTCCTAAGACACCTTTGCTTGTGAGTGAATTGAGGGGCAGAGCCCTGGTGCAGGTCCTGCCCCAGGCAGGGGGTGCAGGCAGGCAATATTAGGAACAGAGCTCCAGTGCCAGTGGGCTACATAAGGGGCAGATCCCTAATGCGGGTCCCGCCCTAGGCAGCCGAAGGGGCAGATTCCAGGTGTGAACCTCCTCAAAAGCGCTGGTGCTGGTGCTGGCAGGCGAACTAAGGGGCGGAACCCTTGTGCACGTCTCGCTTACTGGGCAGTGCAGGAGTGTGAACGAATGGGCAGAGCCAAAGCGTGGATGTTGTCAAAAGGGCCGCTACTGGTGGGCAGTCTGAGGGGAGGAGCCCCAGTGCTGATGTCGCACAAGGCACCACCACCATCAAATGATTAAGGGGCAGAGCGCACCGGCCGTCTCTCCAGGTTGCCAGTACTGGGGGCTGAGCTAAGGGGCAGAGCCCCGATGAAGGTGACCCCCAAAGCACCTCTGCCTGCAGCCGAACAGAGGGGCAGAGCTCAGGTGTTAGTCCCACCCAAGGAGCTGGTACTGGCCATCGAACGGAGGGGTGGTGCAGGTCTTGCCCAAGGGTCAAGCCCCAGTGAGGTTCCTGACCTAATGCAGGGAGCAGGGGTGGTGGTGACCTAATGCGGGGAGTCGGGGGTTGGTCTTGTCAAAGGCCTGGGGACTGGTGGGCAAACCAAGGGATGGAGCCTCCCTGCAGTTCTGTCAGAAAATTAGAAAACAAGATAAACTTGAAAGGTTCATGGAACAGGGACTTTGAAGCCCCGACTGGATTCAAACCGAGATCCTCTCCATGTCAGCTTCCTGAGTAACAGTTTGGGTAGCAGGCCTGAGCAGGTTCAAATGTCTTTCCATACTACCAGTTCTTTGAACTCCACTCCACTCCTGGAACCCCCCCAAATGTGCATGACACCAGGACCTGGGTCCTGGGACTATGCGCCTCTCTCCTCTCTCTACGTATATTCGCATCAATATATTTGCCATATGTGTATGTATTTATACATGCCCTTTTTCTGTACTGGACTTTTTTGACTTTGGTCATGCAGACTATAAATACACACGAGTATATATACACACACACATTCATGCATTTTGTCTCTGATGAATGATAGAAAAGTGAGGTTGCTCAACATTAGTAAGCTAGGACCCTACTTGGGTAGGGCTTTTCTCCCATAGAAACTCTGTAGGGGACTCAGGTTTCTCCTGAGATCTAAAGCTTTGAGACTCTAAATATTGACAGGGAGAGACTCCAAGATGAATGTGGACCTAGATCTTCTCTTGGTTCCATAATTAGGGAGTCAGATGGCATTTTGAGGAGGTTGCCTGCACCTGCACTAACCACTAATCCCAGTTCAGAGGAGAGAAGGCACCCAGATCTGGTTTGTATGAGCTCCCCCTTCCCCTCACCCCGCACATTGGCCCCTTTCAGTGGCCAGGTCAAGTGGGTGCATTCCTTTACATCGGTGGTAGGAGGTCAGGGGTGGGGATCTATGAGGAATGTGCCTTTCCCCTCCAGTGACCTGAGCCCTGTGGCCAGCTATGGGCTCCCGAACAGGACTGAGAAGGGCTAACACAAAGGGTCTTGCTCCTTGAGTCCTTCCTTCAGCCAACCAGACCTGTTTCCTTCCATGCTAGCAAGCCAACTGAATCACTTCTGGAAGAAACCCGTTAGCAGACAGTCTAGGATAGGGGCTTAGTTCCTTCTGGAAGAGAAAGACCAGCATATTGGAACACTCCAACTGGAAAGGCAAATGATAGAGAGATCCAGGCACCAGTTCTCGTTTGGAAGGAAGGAGGAGTTTACACACCAGAGATGTTGGAGGTCTTCTCTCCTTCTCTAAGAGTCCTTAGTGTTAGGATGGAATGGGATTGTATGAAGCCAAGCCTGACACATCTCTGAGAGGCTATGAATGACTGAAATCAGGAATGGCAATCTCTAATTTCTGGGCAGGGTGTGTGTGTGTCTCAGCACCTCATTCTGCACAGACCCCCATGGATAGTTCTTCACTGGCCTCTCAAACTCTTCCACATGGTGACGCCGTGCTTGCCTACTGCTCCCGTGCATGTATCAATCCCATAACAAGTAGCCTTAACTGGAGAAACATGAGGTATCATGAGACCAGGAGGTGGTTCATGGTTTCTGAGCCAAGAAAGGATTTTAAGCTGAGTAAACACAGCCAGGAAGTCTGGATATGAACACATATGTTCTCATGAGTTCATTTGCACGTGTGCACATGTGCTAGTACTTGGACTTGAACTGAGGGTCTGGATGCTGTCCCTGAGCTCTTTTGCTCAAGGCTGGCATTCTAACACTTGAGTGATACCTCCCTCCACCTTTGGCATATATATATATATGTATTTATGTATATATATATATACATATATATATATATATATATATATATATATATATATACATATATACATATTTATATGCCGCCAAAGGTGGAGGGAGGTATCACTCAAGTGTTAGAATATATATATGCCAATATATATACTTGGTGCTTCATTGAAGAAGAAATACTTGTGAACTTCATTCCCTGGCTGGATTTGAACAACGATGCTCAGATCTCAGCCTGTTCACTAGCTGGGTATTACAGACACGAATCATCGGTGCCAGGCCACATACATACGTTATAAGGGAGAAGCTGGTGGCGCACTGAAAAGATGCGGTTCAGGAACAGGAAGCTGAAATGGGATGTGCAGCCTAGTAGAGTGCATGGGAGAATGTTCTAGTCTAGACACCAGGCACAGATAGAGAACAGGCCCTCTTAGAACACTTGAGAGGAGCTTAGGGTTGGCTTAAATGGCATTGACCATGCACTACACACCAGCAGTCTGGTGAATGCAAGAATACTGAAGAGGTAGGCCTTTGGAATGAAAGCCCTGATGTAGGAGACACAGGAGGGTGGGGCTCTAGAGTACCAGGCAAGGCTTCTGGGGGGACCAAAGGGAAAAAGTCCCAGCCACTAGGGCAGGAGGGACTTTTCTGCCAGGGGCCTAAGGGTGCTTGCTTTTGAATTTCCGCCCTGTGAGCCACATCCCCAATACATCTTCTCAGCCAACGTGTCTGCCAATCTGTGACTACTAATCATGGTTGTCACTCTGGTTGACTGTCATGTCTTTTTGACTGTTCAGGTAGATGAGCCTTAGGTGTTAGCTGCAGGTTCCTTAAGATTCCTAGCTGAGCTTGGTCTTACACGAACAAGGTTGGCACTGACTGGCAGTGTACCTGGCGGAAGCATAGCCCCACCCTAGGGAGATATAGAGAGGAGGTAGTGGCCTTCAAATGGTTTCTGGGGGATCTGCCTGGCTGTCTTCCCAGAGCCCACTGGGCCCACTGTCACCAAGAAAAGGTATCTTACTTCCCTCTCTCCTTGAATTTTCTGGGGCTCTCTGAGTCTTTCATGACATGCACCTCTGCCATCTCTTGCTCTGTTTGTCTCTCCACCTGATTGTTTCTGATTGGTCGGACAATGCTTTTTCTCTCACTGCTCTGGCTGTCTTTGTCTTTGTCTCCCTGTCTGAATGCCTATCCATCTATCAACGAATGTTTTTTGTCTGTTCTCCTCTAATTGTGTCCCATCCATCTTGCTCCTGGGCCTCTGTCCTGTCTAGTTCAGTATGTGTCATGGTGTATGTGTGTGTGTGTGTGTGTGTTTGTGTGTGTGTGTGTGTGTGTGTGTGTGTGTGTGTGTATGTGTGTGTGTGTGTGTGTGTGTATTTTTCCCTCGTCTTTCTCTGTCCCCTCTCTGGGTGCTTGTCTGTCTCTTTCTGACCTCTGATGGGGCCCCACCTCCATGCCGACCTTGCCTTTAGCCCCCTATCAGGATCTACAATGAATCCTAAATTGCCAGAGACCCGCATTCCAGATATTCATTGGAGCCCAAGTCTGGCCTGTACAAATCATTGGCTGCCTCCTGGAGATTCTGGGTCAGCAAGGCCAGCTGGAATTAAGGTATCCCTGGGTCTTGGGGTGGGGCTTAGTCATGGGATGTCCTGTCCTTTCCTCAGCTGGATTTTTGGCTGTGCAGCCCTCCCAGCAGGCTGGCAGTGGAATGGGGGAAGGCAGGGGGATTGCCAGGGGCTCGGGTCAACTCGATCTTGATAGCTGACTGAAGGCCACCCAAGCAAGTAGGATCCGGGGCTACATGGGAGGTGAGGCTAAGGTGGCTTGGAAGTGTATCCATAGGTGTCTAGGAAATGTCAGCATACCTTATCACAGGCAAGTCTTTCTCCTGGCCCCAGCTGGGCCTCTCAGGTCCTTCTAGACATTTCCAGATGCCCAGAATACAGAGGCACAGACTTTAGATTCCAGGGCCATTGAACTGGGGAATGAGAGAGTGGTATGGACAATTCCTTAATTTTCTGGGGCATTAGCCTTGACCTGGTTATGCTCTCCTTGTGTATGCTCACTTCGTAACACAGTGCTGGCTACACACCAGCCACTTCTGGCAGTGCTATGGAAGTGAGATCTAGGGTGACTGAAGTCTGGATTTATGGCCTGATTGGGGGTGGGGTGGAGGCAAAGGGTGTATTAAAAAAAAATCTTAGAGCTGGAACTCAGGGTCGAGGCACTGTCCCTGAGCTTCCTTTGCTCAAAGCTAACACTCTACCACTTGAATCACAGCTCACCTTTCATCTTTTTAGTAGTTTAGTAGAGAGAAGAGTCTCACATACTTTCCTGCCTAAGCTGGCTTCAAGTTGCCATCCTAAGAGCGTAGTTTCTTGAGTAGCTAGGATTGCTTGTTTGACCACTTGGCACCTACTAAGGATGTGTGTGTGTGTGTGTGTGTGTGTGTGTGTGTGTGTGTGTGTGTGTGTGTGTGTGTGTGTGTGTGTGTGTGTTTAGTGGGGCTTGAACTCAGAGAGTAGGTGGGTATCCTTTAGCTTGTTTGCACAAGGATGTTGCTGTACCACTTGAACTACAGTAGCTCTGCTTCCCACCTTTTTGATGATTTATTGGAGATAAGAGTCTGCCCAGGCTAGCTATGAATCTTGATTGATCCTCAGGTGTAAGCCTTGGATAGCTAGGATTGTAGGCATGAACCACTGGCACCCAGCTGCAAGGATGTCTTTTCATCCTCTCTTCTGTTCTAACAGCTGTCTACTTGCCCTGGCCTAGATCAAGTGTGGTTATGTTTCATCTGAAGCCTGGGGTAGGAGGGGTAGCTGTAGATGGGTGCTCAGCTTGGAGAAAGGTAGTTTGTTTTAGACAAGAAGGAAAGCTTGGCCAGATATTAATAGCTCATATTCTCATATTCCTAGCTCCTCAGGAGGCTGAGATGTGAGGATTGCCATTCAGAGGCAGCCCAGCTAGAAAAGTCTGTGAGACTCCATTTTGCAAATAATCACCTGGAAGCTGGAAGAAAAGCTGTGGCTCAAGTGGTAGAGTGCTAGCCTTGAACAAAAAACTATGGGACAGAGCTCAGGCCCTGAGTTTAAGCCCTAGTACCAAGATGTGTGCACACGCACACACACACACACACACACACACACACACACACACACACACACACACACACACACACACACACACAGAGGAAGGTAGTAATTATGAGCTGAGCTAGAACTGTGGGCAGTCCTGAGGCATAGACATTGTAAACTCTCAAGGCAAATCAAGTAGTTTCTCCCTATCCTTCTTGGGCTGAGGGTTCTGGGCCATGGCAGTTAGTGCCATGGAACCTGCCCCTCCATCCATGCATGGGGCCACAGGACCAAGGGAAGGACACTATGGATGCTCCTTTGTAGTCGGCCCACGATTGCAGAACTTCATATACCCCCAAGCACTGGTGAGGAAAGCAAGGCTCTGAGCCCTGGGACTCCAGAGATAGCCACTGCTACAACAACAGCCAGCTGGCTTTAGATTCCTGAGCCTACAAGTCTATCATGAGCCCAACTCAACATCCGCTCAAGGTGTGCCTGATGATTCACACTGTTATGATACTCATGTGAGTGGGTGTTATCTGCTGTGCCATTTTGCAGCCCTTGCCCCTCCTGGCCCAGAACTATGATCTGAGACGTCAATTGCATGGTCTGATGCACACTGCACCCATGACAGATGCCGTTCTGATGACCCGACCGATGACCTCCGTAACCCAGGGCTCGATCCTTCTGTGATGCTGTGGCCTGCTCTATAGGAAAAGGCCTCAGAAGAGGCTGCACTGAAGACTTGTAAGACACCAAGACATTGGGAGATCCTCAGGGGCCCACTGGAAAATACTCTGCCTAGAGTCACAGAGTGAGGTCCAAGAAGGCCAGGTGTTGGTCATGGGGCTTGAACGCTGGTCCTGGGTGCTGTCCCCCAGCTCTTCAGCTTACCATTTGAGTTACAGGGCCAATTCCGGTATTCAGGACATTCCTTTTAGATCATAGTCTCCCAGAATTCCTGCCTGGGGTTGGTTTTGAACCACGATCCTCATATCTCAGCTTCCTGAGGAACTAGGAGGAGAGGTGTGAGTCACTAGCACCTGGCTGATCTGACATTTCAGGAGTTCCTGAAAGTTTTATTTTATTTTTTAGGTGTCAATGCTGGGCTTGAACTCAGGGTCTGGCCTCTGGTCTCTTAACTTTTTCTGTCAAAGCTGGCACTCTACCATTTGAGCCACAGCTCCATTTCTGGCTTTTGGTAGTTCATCGGCAAGAAGAGTCTCACTAACTTTTCTCACCTGAGCTGACTTGACCCATGATCTCTGATCTCAGTCTTCTCAGTAGCTAGGATTTACAGGGGTTGAGCCACTTCTGGCATTGTGTTAGAAGCTTTTCTTAAGCAAGCATTCTTCCCTGTGTTTACTTTGAATCCTCCATGCAAAGGAGGCCTGAGGGTCAGGAGGTGTGAAAAATAAGCTTCCAGCCACAGGAAATGGCTGGGGTCCATGGTGAAAAACCAAGCTAATCTTCCCCCGGGCCCATTCTGGTACCCCAACATTTTCCCTACCTGTGTCTCAACAAACCTTGACCCAACCTTGAATGTTCTGCCAGAATGTCTGAAGCCACAGAACCTTCATTCCACCTACACCACTTGCTCCATACGAAACCTAAGGACCGTTGTCCATCCATGATGGACCTTCTGGCTGAGACTCTCTGTCCCATTCCACGCCTTAGAACTCTTGTGGAATTTTGCCATTGGTTATATCACCTCCTGGAGCAAGTCGTTCCTTCCCTTCTACCTCTTTTTTTAAAAATATTGAGTTGCTATAGACAGAACTTTGTGCAGGGTGACTGGCAAATGCTCTATCTTGGTGTGTTTTGTGTGTGTGTGTGTGTGTGTGTGTGTGTGTGTGTGTGTGTGTGTGTGTGTGTGTGTGTGTGTGTGTGTGTGCACGCATGCGCATGCACAGGTGTGAGCATGTGCGTGTGTGCGTGCCAGTCCTGATGTTTGAATTTATGGCCTGGACATTGTCCTATCCCTGAGCTTTTGTGCTCAAGGCTACACTCTTCTACTAGAACCATTGCTCTAATTCTCGGTTTTTGGCTTTTTAATTGGAGAAAAATGTCTCATATAGACTTTTCTGTTTGTAATTGGGATCCTCAGATATCAGCCTCCTGAGTAGCTAAGATTACAGGGGTGAGCCAGCAGCACCTGCCTTCTACCTTACCTCTTACCTATAACCTCGGCACTCCTCTGTGTCCCAGAAGAATATGTCTCACCAGACTCACTTTTTTTTTCTTTATTCCAGTCTTGGGGCTTGAACTCAGGGTCTGGGTATGTTCCTGAGCTTCTTTTGCTCAAGGCTAGCACTCTCTCACTTAAGCCACAGTGCCACTTTTGGCTTTTTCTGTTTCTGTGGTAATGAGGAATGGAACTCAGGGCTTCGTGCTAGCTATGTAAGCATTCTACCACTAAGCCATATTCGCAGCCCAAGGTTCACTTCTAACAGGAGTTATGAGGGTGGGATTTATTGACTTACCCCTTTTGGTATAGAAATCGCTGATTATTTCATGTCTATGCCAAGATTTGGGACTAGCCTTTGACTTGGCAATGAAGAATGATAGATGAGTGATAGCCACCAGGCCCCAGAGCTCTAGGCTCACATCCTACAGAGGGATAGAGACTATGGAGAGAGAACCTTGGACAACTCCTACAGCTTAGGGACTGTGGACTCTCTGGAGGCAGTGGCTGGCTGCAAAGTGTCCCAATGGGATGCCTCAGCCAGAACATTATGCACCCGTTGCACACACTAGCCCAGGCAAAGCCTTCAAGGCTTCAGTTATTAAATGGCAGAGGGTGCTTTGTTCAAGCTGCCAGCTCACACTTAGTACTCTATGAGGGCTTTTCCCAGTTTGCCCAGGTTGGGGCGGCTGGGCATGGGCAACCTGCTGAATGCCCATCATCCATACAGAGATCCATTCATGGAGTTATTGCAGCCTTTTTGGGGGAGGGCATGTACACTGTTGTACTATGATCCTAGCTGTTCTTGAGTTCCTTTTTCTCAAGGGTAGCGCTCTGCCCTCGAGTCACAGCCCCATTCATGTTTATTTTTCCGGTGATCTCTTAGAAAGAAGTGTCCTAGACTTTCCAGCCCTAGCTGAATTTAAATTGACATTTTCTACATCTCAGCATCCTGAGGAGCTAGGGTTATAGGCAGGAGCCACTGGCACCTTACTTTCTTCTTGTTGTTCTTTTTTCAATCATAACAGTCTGAAATTTTCAATGTGTCATTCCAATGGTTTGCATTCAAAGTAAACTACCCAGGCCTGGAGTTCGAATTCTAGGACTGCCACCCACAAATGGAGGTAGATCCTGACAAACTCATTCCTGTTCATGTGAATGCTAATGGAATGTTATAAAAGTAATAAATATGCCATTGATTCATGATTCTATTTTAGAATGCCACACAAAAAATTTTGGATTTATGTCTTCCATTCTAGCACCATGGTATGATTAAGGATACTGAATAATTTTTAATTAATATTTTTATAAGTATTCAACAGTGATATTCCATTAAATGGAGGCGTAATTTAATAACTAATAATAGGTAATAATATATATATATATATAATTTAATTTCCTCACAGTGCCTCTCTTTGTGTATATATATATATATATATATATATATATATCAATGTACGCATGTCTCTATCTATCTATATCTATCTATCTATCTATCTATCTATCTATCTATCTATCTATCTATCTATCTATCTATCTATCTATCTATCTAGTATCAGGCACTCCTGTGGCTTGATCACAGGTCCTCAGAACTTCCTGGCAGCTCAGTTTGCCAGAGGCTGGTCTGCTAAGACTGTGACCCCATTTATGAATTGGGCATTCTAGGCTGTGAGTTGAAATCCCAGAATGGCCAAAAATTTATTCATGCAGTAAGAAGACAATATTAGCACATTGTTTTCCTTTTCTGTGAAAGTCCATGGTCTCAGAATGATGTATAATCCATATTTACATATATCCTATGTGATATGATGTAATAAAAGAAATGTTATATTGTAATAATACTAAATAGGTAAGGGTAATAAATGTCATATTTCTACAAAATTTTGGTCAATCGATTTCATTAATTCATCCAAAAAATCATACACCACGATCAAACAGGATTCATTTCAGGGATGCATAGCTGGTTCAATATATGCAAATCAATTAATATAATTAGTCACATCAAAAGGAGCAAGGATACCACATGATTATCTCAATAGATGCAGAAAAAGCATTTGCCAAGATCTAACACCTCTTTATGATGAAGGTTCTGGAAAAATTAGGAATCCATGGATCATTCCTCAATACAATAAAGGCTGTATATAACAAACCTACAGCCAGCATTATACTTAATGGTGAAAAACTAAAGCCATTTCCTCTTAACTCAGGAACGAGACAAGGAGGTCCACTCTCTCCTCTTCTTTTGAATCTAGTATTAGAATACCTAGCTACAGGAATAAGACAAGATGTAAATATAATGGGGATCCAAAGTGGGAAAGAAGAAGTAAAACTCTCCCTCTTTGCAGATGACATGATCTTGTATTTAAAGAATCCCACAGACTCCACTCCCAGATTACTCAAGCTGATTCAAAACTTTGGCAAAGTAGCAGCGTATAAAATTAACCCTCAAAAATCATTGGCTTTTCTGTATGCCAACAATGAGAAAAGTGTGGCTGAAATTAGGAAAGCAACTCCATTCGCAATAGCCCCACAAAAAATAAAATACCTAGGAATTAACCAAAGAAGTGAAGGACCTCTATGATGAAAACTTTACAAGACTGAAAAAGGAAATCAAAACAGAATTTAGAAAGTGGCAAAAACTCTGATGCTCCTGGATTGGAAAGATCAACATCATGAAAATGGCAATACTTCCCAAGGTTATCTACAAATTCAATGCGATAGCCATCAATATTCCAAACTCATTCTTCAAGGAAATAGAAGAGGCAATCCAAAAATTTATATGGAACAATAAATGACCCCAAATAGCAAAAACGATCCTCAACAGAAAGAACAGTGCTGGAGGAATAACAATACCAAATTTCAAACTCTACTACAAAGCCATAGTAATCAAAACAGCTTAGTACTGGCACAAGAACAGACCTCAGGACCAATGGAATAGAATTGAAAACCCAGAAATGAACTTACAGACTTATTGCCATCTAATCTTCGATGAGGGAGCTAAAAAAATAGAATGGAAAAAAAGACAGCCTCTTCAGTAAATAGTGCTCGCAAAATTGGTTAACTACTTGGAGAAAACTAAAGCTAGATCCTTATATAACACACTGAACCAGAATCAACTCCAAAAAAATCAAACACCTCTGAGTCAAAGCAGACACTCTGAAAACATTACAGGGTATAATAGGAAAAACCCTAGTTCTCCATGGGACAGACCAAAATTTTCTTAATAGAGACCCAGAAACGCAACAAATCAAAGAAAGGTTGGACAAATGGGATTGCATGGAATTGCAGAGCTTCTGCATGGCAAAGGACATAGCTAGTAAGATCAATCAAAAGTCCACGGAATGGGAGTAAATCTTCAGTAGCCATACAATGGGCAAGGGTCTCATATCTAAAATATACCTGGAACTCAAAAAATTAAATCCTCCAAAAACAAATCCTCAAAGAAACAACTGCCCAATAAATAAGTGGGCTAAAGACTTTAAGAGAAACTTCTCAGAAGAGGAAAGAAGGATGGCCAATAGACACATGAAGAAATGCTCAACCTCCCTAGCAATTAAAGAAATGCAAATCAAAACAACATTGAGATACCACCTCACCCCAGTTAGAAAGGCTATAATCCAGAACTATAATAACAACAGGTGCTGGAGGGGATGTGTACAGAAGGGAACCTCACTGCATTGTTAGTGGGAGTGTAAACTTGTTCAACCACTTTGGAAAGCAGTATGGAGTTTACTCAAAAGACTCCACATAGAGCCTCCCTATGACCCAGCAATCCCACTTTTAGGCATTTACCCAAATGTTCACAAACAAGACCACACTAAAGCTACCTGCACGACTATGTTTATTGCAGCATTATTTACCATAGCTAAGATATGGAACCAGCCCGGATGCCCCTTAGTAGATGAATGGATCAAGAAAATGTGTTATATATACACAATGGAATTCTATACCTCTATCAGAAAGAATGACATTGCCCCATTTGTTAGGAAATGGAAAGACTTGGAAAAATTATATTAAGTGAAGTAATCCATGCCCAAAGAAACATAGGTCCCATGGCTTCTCTTACTTGCAATAACTAGCATATGTCTGAGTCAAGCAGAAAAGGTCAGACAAGTTGATGGTAGGGAAATGAACCCTAAGATATGTATTCAAATGTTTTTTTTTCTTTCATGTGATTGTTTCTAACACATTTATAAGATTATGTCTTTGTTGTTCCCCATGGTATAACCCCTGCTTTCACTATATTTGATGTCGGTGTATTTTGTGGAGGGGAAGGGAAAAATCAAATCATTTAAATAGGGATACAAGTGGACCCATTGCAACAATGAGATGTACAAGTCGTTATTTCAAAATACGATCTTTACAACTGTGGCGGGGGTGGGGGGCATTGGGGGATGATTGTGAAGGGGGGTGGGGGGCCGGGAGAGAATGGGAAAAGATAGGAGGGGGAAACAAAAAAGGAAGAGGCTACGATGCTTGATAAGAAATGTACCCATTATCTTGCCCATGTAATTGTAAACCCTCTGTACAGTATTTTCACAATTTAAATTAAAAGAAAAAAAGTAACAATTAAATTTTGGATTATATAAAATTATACACAACAGTTATACTACATTGACTAATTTTCAATTAATACTTTATTAGTTATTCAATCATGTTACTTAAAAAATGAAGGAATAATTTGAATAGCAATAATCAGTAGTAAAATTTTATATGCAATTTCCTAGTATACAGATATCTCTCTCTTGTTTTATACATATGCATCTATTTATCTATCTACCAATCTACATATTTATGTGTTTATACACTTGTCAGTCATGGGGCTCATTTGTAGATTGCTTGCCTACAACGTACAAAGCCCTGGGCTCGATTCCTCACTACCTTGTGCACAGAAAAATCTAGAAGTCGTGCTGTTGCTTAAGTAGTTGAGCACTCGCTTTGAGCATAAAAGCTTCGGGACTGTGTCTAGACCCTTTCTCAAGACCCAGGATTGGCACCAAAAAAAAATAGAATGATCTGACTGTAACAATATAAGGATAGTATTGCAAATACCTCATCACAGAACAAGCAAGGAGTCTGGTGCTTGCAGCTGCCATCTTACCTGACTTAGCCAGAGATAAAAACCACTGCAACCCAGCTCCACGGAACCAGAAGCTGCTGGTTCACTCACCACTGTCATCCAAGCTACTCGGGGGCTGATCTGTGAAACTCTGAGCCGTGGTTCACAGTAGTAGAGATCTAGCCTTGAGCAAGAGATCTTAGAACAGTACCCCCAAATTTTCAGTGCATTCCGTGTGGCTCCTTGCAACAGAGAGTTATGATCTAGACGTCTGTAGCTGAGGTCTGTCACCCTGCCTACTCAAGAAACTGAGATGTGAGGATCTGGGTTCCAAACTATCCCAGACACATGAGACTATTATCTCCTATTCACCACTTAGAAACTTGAAATGGAAGCTGGGCACCAGTAACTAACGCCTCTCATCCTAACTACTCAGGAGCCTGAGAGCTGAGGATCATGGTCCAAAGCCAGCCTGGGCAGGAAATTCCTTGAGATGGACAATTCTCTCCAGTGACCCACCAAAAACCTGAAGGGGTGCTGTAGCTTAAGTGGTAGAGTGCTTGGTTTTAGCTGAAGAGCTCTAGGATAGATAGCACCCAGGCCTAGACTTCAACTCTTCCAACTTACAAGAAAAGAAAAGAAGGAAAGAAACCTAAAGAGGAGGGGTTAGACTGCTTTGCATGTATGAATCCCTGGATTTGAATCCTCACTACCACATCACTAGAAAAAAGCCTGAAGTGGCCCTGTGGCTCAAGTGGTAGAGTGCTATCTTTGTACAGGAGAAACTCAGGAACCATGCTCAGGTCCTGAGGTCAAGTTCCAGGACAAGTGTATGCGTGTGCGCACACACACACACACACACACACACACACACACACACACACACACACACACACACAAAGATACCGGAAGTGAAGCTGTGACACCAAATGGTGGTAAAGCACTGAGCTTCTCTTCTGAGCTCATAGTCAGCACCCTAACCCTGTGTTCAACTCCGAAACCTAGCCATCCAGGGCTCAACTAGGATAGGTCAAAGGTTTCAAAATCTGATGCACTTCACCAGCCCTAGATGACAGGAAACTTTGGGATTTTGCACAAACACTTAGATTAGCAAGCCTCTGGAGACCTAGGGAGGCACCATTGCCAATTAGGAATCTTTTCACTAGGTTCAGCTCCCTTATTATCTGCAAGAAGGACCCATGAATTAATTGTAGCAGGTTATTTCAATACTGGAACATAATCTAACAAAGACAGGATAAGTGCAGGGAACTTGGCCTGCCACAGGAGGTGGCACAAATGAAAGCTTCCTGGGGAGAAATATAGCTTAGAGTACAAAGAGGCCTTTTTCTCCTGGCCTTCAAATTCTGCCTACACTCATCCTCACTAATTGGCTCAGATGGAGTTGTTTGTTACACAGCTGTACAGGAATGAGGCCTTTTTGTCTGTCTGTCCAGACCATGAGGCAGATTTCCTCCAATAGCCTGGAGTGCACAGAAACCCTCAGGCAACACTGGGAACATTGAGGGAAGCCCCGGAACAGGCACTGTCTTGAAAGCACTCTCTGTGCTATGAAATCATTCTATTCAAAGCAAATTTCCTAGCTGGGTGCCTTTCAACATAGCCACTCTGGATCTTCACCAATAGAAATAAATGCATACATACATGGGGAGATATGGATGTACTGGCTTTTTCTTTTTTGGCAGGTCCAGGGCTTGTACTATGAGCCTAGGCACTCTCCCAGAGTTTCTTTTGTTCAAGGGTGGTGCTCTGCCCTTGAGTTTCAGTCCCACTCATGGGTTTTTATATTCCTGTGATCCCTTAGAAATAAAAGTGTCCTGAACTTTCCTGTCCCGACTGAATTCAAGCTGCCATTCTCTAACTCTCAGCCTCCTGAAGAGCTACGATTATAAGTATGAGCCTCTGAGACTTGGCTTTCTTTTATTCTTGTTGTTCTTTGTTTTATCATGACAATCTGAAATCTTCACAGTGTCATACTAATGGTTTGCATTTCGAAGTAAACTACCCAGGCCTGGAGTTCAAATTCCAGGACTGACACCTACAAATGGAGGGAGATCTTGAGAAAATAATTCCTATTCATGGGAGTGCTTAATGGAATGTTATAAAAGTAACAATTAAATCCACAGTTTTTCATGATTCTCTTAAAGAATGCCACACAAAAAGTATTGGATTATGTCTTTAATTCTAGCACCATGGTATGATTCTCCTAATTAAAGAATGCTGCTTACTTTTACATTAATGCTTTAATAAGTATTCAACCATGATACTTCATTAAATGGAGGCTTAATTTAATAACTAATAATTCACTATATATATTATTCAATATCCTCATATTGTCTCTCTCATATATATATAGGGGGAGCAAACTACACATCTATCTATCTATCTATCTATCTATCTATCTATCTATCTATCTATCTATCTATCTATCTATCTATCTATCTATCTATCTGTCTGTCTGTCTATCTATATCTATATTTAAATCTATATCTAGGCCACTACTATGGCTTGATCACACGTCCTCAGAACTGGCTGGCAGCTCAATTTGCCAAAGTCTTTGTCTGCAACTGACACTTTAATGAATTGGGCATTGTGGGCAGTGAGTTCATATCCCAGAATGGCCAAAAGTTTATAGGTGGAGTAAGAAGCCACTTTTGACATATTTTTTTCCTTCTCTGTAAAAGTCCTGGGGCTCAGGATGATGTAAAATCCACGTGCAAATATATCCATGTGATACGATGTAATAAATGAAATAAATATTATATATGTAATAATAATAAAATAAAGAATAAATAAATAAGGGTAATAAATGTCATATGGGGTAAACCCATGTATGTAAAAAGATCTCATGCATGAATATTATTTTTTCCAGTGCCGTGGCTTGAATTCAGCCCGGGAAATTGGTCTGAATTTCTTGTTTTCAATGATGGTGAGTTTCCTCTCCCCCACAGTGCCACAGAGTTACTCAGACCCTGAGTTCAAATCCCAGGCTTGCCAGAAAAATGTTGCAAATTCCAACCCAGGTCCTTATTTTTCTTTGGCCAGGCCCGGGGCTTGAACTCAGCTTGTATCAACTCTAGGCTGGGGTGCAACCTCTGGACCCACAGCCCATCCTGAGATCCCAGGACCCAAGTTTAAATCTCGGGACTGGCAAAAAGAAAAAAAAAAGGTGAAGGGCTGGGAAGGTGGCTCAATAGTAGAGTGCTTTCCTTGCATGCATAAGGCCCTTTGTTTGATTCCTCAGCACCACATAAGCAGAAACAAGCTGGAAGTGGTGCTATGGCTCAAATGGTAGAACGATAGCCTTGAACTGAAGATTTGAGGTACAGCGCCCAGACCCAGACTTGTGGCCCCACAACAGACAAAAAAAAAAAGATGGGGAAAAAAGGAGAAGTATAAAACTGGGAAGTTCTGGAAGGCAGTTTTACATTTTTTTTCCTTTGCATTGTGACCATCCTGTGTCTAAATGACAGGACCCGAAAACTGTACATGGCCTTGCATTGTTGAAGTTTGGTGGGCTATCAGGAAAGCCACAGCCTGAACCAGCAACCTAGGTCCAGGGTTCGTATCCCGGGACTGCTACCTACAAATGGCAGGAGATCGTAAGAAACATATTCCGATAGACATCCATATGAATGGAATGTTGTAAAAGTAACAATTGCATTAGTATTTAGTGTATGATTATATTAAAATTATACACAATAATCATAGTACATTGACTAATTTTCAATAAATACTTTATTATGTATTTAACCATGATACTTAAATAAAGGAAGAAATAATTTGTTTTGGTTTAGTTTTCTCCATCATGAACATTCAACTTAGAGCCTAAGCACTGACTTTCCTCTTGGGCTCATAGCTAGCGCTCTACCTCGTAGCTAAGGACCCCTTTGGAGCAAAGTGTGTCTTTAGCTGAGGTCTGTCCTCCTGCCTTTTCAGGAAGCTGATGATCTGGGTTCCAAACTATCCCAGACACAAAAGGTCCCATGAGAATATTATCTCCTATTCACCACTTAAAAACTTGAAGTGGAAGCTGGGCACTGGTGACTCATGCCTGTCATCCTAGCTACTCAGGATCCTGAGAGCTGAGGATCATAGTCCAAAGCCAGCCTGGGCAGGAGATTCCTTGAGATGCTTATCTCCAGTGAACCAACAGAAAGCCTGAAGGGGCTCTGTAGCTCAAGTGGTAGAGTGCTAGAATTGAGCACCCAGTCCCAGAGTTCAACTCCTCCAACTACAAGAAGAGAAAGAAAGAAACCTGAAGTGGAGTGCTGGAAATGTGTCTTAGGCGTAGAGTGCTTTGCATGTATGAAGCCCTGGGTTTGAATCCTCAGTACTACATCCCTAGAAAAAAAAAGCCTGAAGTGGTTTTGTGGCTCAAGTGGTAATGCACTATCCTTGTATAGGAGAAACTCAGGTACAGAGCTGAGGTACTGAGTTCAAGCTCCAGGACTGGTGTTTGCACACACACACACAGACACACACAGACACACACACATACACACACATACACACAGAGAGACATACACACACGCACACACACACACACACACACACACACACACACACACACACACACACACACACACACACACACACAGATACCATAAGTGAAGCTGTGACACTAAATGGTAAAGAAAAGAGCTTCTGCTCTGAGCTCTTGGTCAGCACCCTGACCCTGTGTTAAACCCCATAATATAAACACCCAGAGCCCAACTAGGAGAGGGCAAAGGTTTCAAAACCTGATGAGTTTCACCAGCACTAGATGACAGGAAGCATTGTGATTTTGCACAAGTGCTTAGATTTAGCAAGCATCCGGAAAACTAGGGAGGCACCTTTGCCAATTAGGAATCTTTTCATTAGGTTCAGCTCACTTGTTTTCTGCCAGAAGGACCCTTGAATTCATTGTAGCCGTTTTTTTCAACACTGGAACATAGTCTAACAAAGACAGGGTGAGTGCAGGAAAATTGGACTGCCCCAAGAGGCAGCACAAATGAAGGCTTCCTGTCAAAACAGAGCACTGGGAGGAGAGATAGCTTGGGGTATAAAGAGGCCTTTTCCTCCTGGCCTTCAGAGTCTGCCCACATCCTCACTCTTTGCTCATACTCAATAATTGCTATGGATGAATTGTTTGTTACACAGATGTTCAAGAGTGAGACCTTTTGTCTGCCTGTTCCAACATTGAGACAGACTTCCTCCAGCAGTCTGGGGTGCACAGAAGCCCTCAGGGTACACTGGGAACAGTGAGGGGAGCCCTGGAACATGCACTGTCTTGAAAGCATTCTCTGTGCTATGAAATCATTCCATTCATACCTTCCTTCATAGCAACTCTAGATGTTCACTGCTAGAAATACATGCATACATACACAGACACATGGAGTTACTGGCTCTATTCTTGTAGCAGGTCCTGAGGCTTGAACTGTGACCCTAGGCACTATCCCTGAGTTTCTTTTTCTCAAGGAAACACCGTATTGTTTCTTAACCCATGATTACTCTAGGCTGGTTTGCCGCATTTACACCCACAGATGATCCAGTCAACCCAGGACCCCAATTCAATTCTCAGCACTGGCAAAAATACATCAAACCAACAAAAATGGAGGAGGAAAAATCCAGCAATTTTTACACAACCGTTTTACCTCTGTTTCCTTTGCACAGTGACCACCATGGGTCTCAATGTCTTGGCTTGAAAATTGTTTGTGACCTTGCATGGCCAAAGGCTCACGGATTGTTGGTGAAGCCTGAGCCCAACCCAGATACCTAGGCCGTGAGTTCGATCCTCGTACTGCCACCTACACACAGCTGAAGATCCTAGGAAACTCGTTCCTATCTATAGGAACATTAATAGTATGTTTGACATGTACAAATTGAATTACTATTTAGCTAGACTTTCTAGTATAATATTGTACGCATAAATCTATGTTATTGAATAATTTAATTAATAACTTATTAAGTCTTCTACTGTGATTAATTAATGGAGGCATAATTTTAGACCAAATAATTGGTAGTAATAGAATATATAATTGGTAGTAATAGAATATATAAAAATAAGATATAGACATCACTTTATATAGAGTTATACACTAGAATCTACATAAATGTCTGTCTCTGTATACATTTATTTATAGATCTATATTCATATGTAAATAAACACACACTGCAATCTACATATTTATATTTTTATATATTGGCCACTCCTAGGGTTTGATCTCAGGTCCTCAAATTTGCCGGACAACTTCATTTACATCAGACTGGTGTGCTAACATTGAGCCATTCATGAAGTTGGCCTTCTAGGGCCGGAGTTCAAATCACAGAACTGCCAAAAACTTAATCCTGGTGGAAGAAGTCAATTGTCCCACTAGTTTTCCTTATGGGTGTCAAAATTCCTGGGTCTCAGGAATGATGTATAATACATAGGCAAATTTATGTCCTATGTAATAGGATGTAAAAAATGTTATATGTGTAATCATACTCACTAAAATACACAAGAAATACATAAAAATAAAATAAAATGAATAACTACACTAACTGCAATATAAGTAAACATGTGTATGCAAATATAAATCATGTATTTAAAATGTATATGAATATTATTTTTTGAGTGCTAAGACTTGAATTCAGGCCCTGGGAACAGGCCTGACTTTCTTGTCTTCCAGCACTGTGAGCTTCCCCTTCCCCGACAATGCTGCAGATTTACTCAGACTCTGAATTCAAATCCCAGGCCTGGCAGAAAAAATGGCGTGAATTCCAAGCCAAGGAGCCTCATAATTTTTAAATATTTTTAATGAATTTATTTATATATTTTTTGTTTGTCAAGCACAGGGCTTGAACTCAGGTTGTGGCAACTCTGCCTCATCTTTGATCACTCTAGGCTGGGGTGCAACCACTGGACCCACAACCGAACCTGGGTTCCTGGGCCCCAAAGATTTACAGGAAAATATAAATAAAATGACACAGATAAAAATCTGGCAACTTGCAGATGGCTGTCTGTTTTACATTTGTTTTTTTGCAAGGTGACCATCTTAGGTCTGAATGACATTGCTGAAAATTTTGTAACCTGACATTGCTGAAGGCTGGTGGGCTACCAGGCAAGCCATAGGTCAACACTGCAACATAGGCCCTGTGGTCGAGACCCGGTCCCGACCCCTACCAATGGTGGAAGATCCTAAGAGCCTCATTCCTATTCATAGGAATACTGATGGAAGATTATGAATGTCAAAATTAAATTAATTGTTCCTGAATGATACTACTATAAAATTAGTGATTTTAGGAGGCCAATGGATTTTAATGAATATTTTGACACATTAAAGAATACTATTAATTACATGGACACAATAGTTTTGTGATAGTGGTTAATTAAATTAATAATTCATTAAGGATGAACACAATAATATTAATTACATGGGGGCATAATAAATACCCAAGAATTGTTAAAAATGTAGTCTATTTAACTGAAGAATGTATAAACATCGCTGGCACTCTACACAGATCTATATTTATTTGTGTACTACCATCCGCATGTCAATCTTTCTTATTTTGTCAACACATGGGGCTAGATCTCAGGTGCTGGGAACTGCTTGTCAGCTCCATATGGCCCAGGCTGGCCGTGCTGACACTTACCCATTCATGAATTGGGCCTTGTAGGCTTTGAGTTCAGATTCCAGCACTCACAAAAATTGAATCGTGGAGTAAGAAGCACTGGTGACACATGTTTTCCTTTTCTGTGAGCGTCTGGGTGTCCAGTGTGAAGTTTCTTACATAGGCAAATCTATATCCCTTGTAATAAATGTAATAAATGTTCTATGAATAATACCAGTCAATAAAATAAATGGTAAATAAATGAATAAAACAACAAATAAAATGCATAACTACACTAAGCGCAATATGGGGTCAACATACGGGGCTCAGTCTCATGGCCTGAGAACTGCCTGGCAGCTGAATTGGCTACAGGCTGCCGTGCTGACAGTCACACATTCATGAACTGAGCCTTCTAGGCCCTGAGTTTAGATCCCAGCCCTGCCAAAAATGCAATCTTGGTGTAAGAAGCCGAGAGTGATACATATTTTCCTTTTCTATGAAATTGCTCGGTGCCAGGTAGGATGTATAATTCATATGCAAATCTATATGCTATGTAATAGGATATCATAAAGGTAAAAATGTCATAGGTGGAAGAATTGTCAGTATAATAAATGACAAACAGATTGAATTAGTAGTGAATCATTCTGAGATAATATTAGACAAAATAATTATAGGATGTGGATTATGTTTAATTACTATATTATTAAGCATTAACAGAATGAAAAGTAAATGGAGACAAAGTTAAATATCTAATAATTGGTAGTAACACATGATGCATAAATTAATTATAAATAGACGTCTAATTC